>NW_026695341.1:0-29864 GCF_029851405.1 Lichtheimia ornata
TGGCCTTGCCATCGCATCTTGAGTCACACTGTTTCCGGGCCAAAATTTCCCAGGAGAGCACAGTACTATACAATGACATCCTTGACGTGCAGCCTTGATAATAATAGTATCGCCTAAAGAGGCTCTGCCACTGTATGGCGCTTGGTAAGTTCACTTGAATCCAACCAATCCCATCATAGTGAACACTCTTACCTTGTGGTATTCTAAATAGCATCTTTGCCTCAAATAGAAACCGTATATCCATGCCATCCAGTAGGTGCTGCTGCTGTTTCATTGCAAGGCTCGTTAATTAACAGGCTTTGCTTTGTACATCCAATGCCATCCATGCATACCATTGAGCCAACGTACAGTGTTCTTGCTTTGATATTAATGTCTTTTGTTGCTGCCACAGGTACCATAAGCCAACGTATTCAAGCTACAGTAAATACAATGTAAGTTAACAAGGATAGCATTCGCTTTTCATGTCGACATACCCAAAGTAACAATGTGTTGGGACGTCTCCTTGATGGCAACCATGAATAGAACACACACGACACACGACGCCCCCTTTGGATCTTGAATAAACGAGAGAACAGCAAACTACACGTGAACTTTAGAACCACAATGTCCAACTTGAATAATAAAGGAATGCAGCGATGGAACGTACATGTTGTATTGCAATGGAAGCTTGAGTCATGGGCCGATCGCGCGCGTACTTCTTGTTGAATGTATGCAACTGGGAAGTGTCGCCATTGACCACACGTGCACGCCAATGAACGCTGTACATTGTAAGGAAATGCCAGCAATTAACGCGTTGTAGTTTGTAAATGGAGACAAGCTTACCTTTTTTGTGAAGTGGAAGTGAAGAAGAGTGGTCTCTTTGTTCCTCCTGTTCGCTCCAATTCGTGCACTCCATGCCACCCCGCTTGCTACAGCTATTACTGTTTATACGTACCCTCCACAATATCCTATGCTTTTAGCTCCATAAGAATGATCACTGCTCAAGACTTCAATTGAGAACAGCCCTCGTAATTAAGCTATTAGGTCTGTGCGCAATCACATCGATCGATTAGTTATGCAGCTTCACCCCTGGACCAACTTGTGTAACCTACTGTGTAACCTATGATATCTCGCTTTCCACCTTTCACGTTTGCAGTTCCCCTTTCAATGCAGAAAACAACCAAGTGATCCACCTCTTGCACATCTAAGCTGATCGTACGATACCCAAAGTATTATGTTGAATCCAATTTTCATTCAATAAAAGGTCGAAGAACACGTAGACACGGTATTGTGGACGATGATGTTGTACGTACATGATACATAAGGGAACAATATAGCCAAATTGAATAGGGTACATATGGGCGAAACATAGAGTCATTAGGGATAATTGTGTCATCCTATACTTGATTGCTGTCGTCATGATCACCCTTCATCCATGATTGCAAGATAGGTGTTGTATGCTTTGGCTCGAGTATTATTCCAGTATCATCCATAGCTGTGAAACACCTCCTTTCGTCAAAGATACAAGCCCTCTCCTCAATGCCATCCGAACCATCCTCCTCCTCAGCCGTATGCATAAGGTATGATCCATCGTTCCTATTGATGACGCGCCAAGCAACCAAACCAACATTCCAAGACTTCTCATCACTGCACTTGATCGCATCCTTCCATCCATAACCATTGTAAACCCAATATTGCGGCTGACATGCTTCCTTTTCCACCCAGCTGTTGGTCAATCCCTTTCTTGGTCGTTTTCCATCGCAGCTCAACCAGCTAAAGGTTACTTGTATTGTGGCGTAGTTGATGGCTGATAGCGCGTCAACCAAAATAGACATCACGTTCCAAATGGGCCAAGGGAACCAAACCAGACAATGTATACACTTCCATCCATCCCCATATAGCAAACCAATATTCAGATCCTTATTCATATTAACAAGAAGTCTTATGTATTGAACAGAGTTGCTACTCGTAAATAAAGCTGCTTCTATATAATGACTATCGGCTATCCACGTGACAAGGCTGTAAGGCAGGTTGCTGCAAGTAAAGAACGTTGTTTGATACAATGGAGTAAAGACCTTGCTAATAGCAATTGCTGCAATGAATGCTTCTACGATTGGTGGTGGTAAAGGAGTGTGCAAGAGCGTGTGTTGTGTCAAAGAGACTCGTGTGTTGTAGAAGAGTGACAAGAAGGCTGCGAACACACCATTCAGTCAAAGACAATCGGAACACGATAATTGTAGGATCGACATGATGGGTTGAGGTATACCGAATGGTAGTTGTAATTGAATGGGAAAGCAGTTGCCAATGAGGAGGTTACCAATGTAGGAGAGAAAGAAGCGAGTGGCGGAAGAGCTGGCCCTCGTTCCAGCATTTACTGGACCTGATTTTGATGCATCTGGGACCTAGAGAATTATATTACTTGAACCCTTCTAGTCATAAACCTCCTAGTCAAATGTTTTATTGGGGCCTAGTCACTCCAACTATCTAGATCCTACATAATCATGAGACTTGAGTCATTCAAATTCCTCCTCTGACCGATAATTAATACTTGGTAATCAACATTTTTCATGTAGCTTCTTATGTACTTGAAATAGGTGTGGTATAAAGTCGTCAAAGATCCTAGTTGTAGTACTTACTAGAGCTTAGCTTTCTCTAACTATGTAGAGCCCAAGATACTCATACGACTGGATCATCCATCCCCATCCCCAATCCTCCGACCAATAAATGATCACTCATCCTTCAACTCTAAATTACACAACATTGACCTTCCCTATTTCTCCATTGGTTTTACCATTGTGATCCACGTTTAATCCGCTGCACTATAATGCAAATTTCATCTCAATTGGACCACTTTTTTGATTTTCGCAAAAGGAAGCTCTTTGGAACTTCATGTAACTTCCGAAACAAAGAAAACCAATCTAGTCACAATACTTACTAGAGCCTAGTTACATCCAACTATGTAGAGATCAAGTTACTCATAAGACTTGATCACCACCCATCCTCCTACCAATGATTGATCTTTCATCCTTCAACTCAAAATTACACAACATTGACCTCCCATATCCATACATTGCTTTTATCATCATAATCTACGTTTAATCCGCTGCATCACGGTACAATTTTCATCCCAATTGGACTACTTTTTTGGTTTTCGCAAAAGGAAGCTCTTGGATACTTCATGTAACTTCCGAAACAAAGAAAACCAAGGTTCCATAGCACAAATGGCAGTGCATCCGACTCCAGATCGGAAGGTTGGGCGTTCGAGTCGCTCTGGGGCCAACCCTTTTTATGCCCGGGACAAGTTTTATTTATGGGTGGGCTAGGATTTGGGTGTGTCGCAGCAACATACCAGATCTTCTTGATCGGTATTATCTTTTTATACATCTTTATCATCTTATCTCCTTTATGCTGCGCCCTCCATCATTACTTCGCCACATCCATATTACTTAGCCATCTTGATATACTTAGCCCCATCCAACAATTATAAATAGTGGACCATCTCATAGAATAAAACATTATCTTACGTTCTCTTTACTTTATTGTCTATTTGCCTGTGTGGCACTATTCTCCTTCGTGGTCCTATTCCTGTGTGGTCTTATTCCTTCGTGGTCCTATTCCTGTGTGGTCTATCTATCCTTCGTGGTCATTATCTCCTTCGTGGAAGTCGTCTATTATCCTGTGTGGATCCAAAAAGAAAGACGACAGGTGTTGTGGGATGTTTTTTTTTTGTTGGTGTGAGGGTTTATTAAAAGGTTAGAGATGACTGGATGGTAGCAACGAAAATAAAGGGACTTGGAGTCACCTAGGCAATGCAAACATTGAAGAAAGGACATCAATGGATCATGCATCCATCATGATTAATAATGATGATGGGTCCTTTATTCATGCAGCCATGAACATTATTGCATGCAAAATACGATATTCATCTATCAACCTAATTCTGTACTATCAATCCATATGAGGATGGCAATTAGTCAGGCCCACCATTTGCTATTCAATGTGTGTTTATATGTAGGCTCCAGCTTGTGGGGCTCTATGCAGCCAATTGTAGTTCCTTGCTCCTCACAATTCAGAGTAAATGCTTATAACGTATGCTTGCATGCCTATTCACTTACAAGCTCATTCATTTCAAAGAAAGTGAAGCGTTATTTCATGCAATACATCACACTGTGGATCACTCTCGAGCCTTCTCGTATACTAATAGAGCTATTGCAGATATAAAAGTGACACCAAGGTGTTTGTCAAATCTCAATCACGGCACCAATATCGAGCTGCGACTATTTCAAATGTCATTATTGGTAAGAGCCAAGACCCCAACATATCCGATCATCATCATAATTCAGCTACAAATAAATGAATTTTGCAACTTGAAAGCCATAAAAAGGACATGGCAAGGTTATTATGCAAAGCTAACAGCAAATGCTATCCACACTGATCATGATGCATGTACCTTATACAAAATAGCGGGGGCAAAACAGCTGCCCCTGATGATCATTATTGTTCTTCCCTTTCCCTTGCAGCATCCAGGCACGTTGCATAGCAACAACATGACCATGGATACGGCGGCTACCGACGACGACAACACTATTCAACAGCAGTCGACTGGGAGTGTTACCAGCAGCACCTACTCTGTCACACCTGTAGATTCGCTGCACCAAAAGGAAAACAAAGAGCCAAATTCACTTGACGAAGAAGATACCGAAACAATACGAGAATCCTTATCAGAGGGGATACGCAATCCAGGGTGGCTGACAGTGCTTGGTACCTTTATAATCAACTTTTATACATGGGGTGTGTTGGTAAGCTGGGGCATCTTTCAAGTGCTGTAAGTACTAGGTCAATGAAATGTTGTAATTAGAGAAAGAAAGCTCATAGGATAATTATCATCATAGATATTTGGATGTCTATGCAGGACAAACGGACGAGTTTCGAATTGCATTTGTTGGAACGTCAGCGAGTGCCATTGTACTTGGCATGGGTCTTGTATCGCCATGGTTGGTACGTTATCTTGGTTTTCGAGGAATGGTCGCTATTGGAGCCGTACTATGTCCTTTGAGCATGGTCCTAGCAAGTTTTGCAAACGAATTATGGATGTTGTATGGTACACAAGGGGCCATGCTAGGTATTGGTGTAGGGTTGTGCTACACAGGATCATCCACATTGCCATCATACTACTTTAAACGATTACGTGCATTTGCTACAGGAATTGCAGCAAGCGGCACATGTCTCGGTCCAATGGTTTTTTCACCCGTTATCGAGACCCTCATACTTCATCTCGGTTATCGAAACGCTTTGCGTGTGCTCGGTGGTATCGGCATTGTGCTCACTGGTGCTGGTACTATTCTGATCCGCACACGCGGAATCTCATTACACGCTGATCAACAGCAACAAGACCAACAAAAGACCTTTGACGATCGATCCAACAACACCAACATGTTCAATTGGTCCTATAATTTTTACTTGTTGCATTCATTTCTTGCACCATTTGGCTATGTTGCACCCATATTCCTTTCACCATCCTATGCATCAGCCATTGGGGCTAGTCCAGAGTTGGCATCCTTGTGTTTATCTATTGTGGAAGGTGCTAATGGTGTAGCACGCATCCTATTTGGGTGGTTGGGAGATCATGGCTGTGGGCGGATGAATGTTGTCATTGCTACAACGTTTGCATCAGGTAAATGGAATGATAACTTTATATTACGTATGGCTGATAATGGTAAACAAGGGGTGTTTACAATGACACTATGGCAAGAAGCAAATACAGTGCCAGTATACATGGCGTATCTTGTACTATTTGGGCTTACGAGCGGTGTATTTTCAGGGCTGCAGCCTGTGATTGCAGCTGAACTAGTTGGATATGAGCGAATTCAGCAAGGAGTTGGATTATCCTATTTCTTATCCATGTTTGGGCATCTCTTTGGTACCAGCATTGTGGGTATGCTGCATCTTGATACAGGTGCATGGTTGGCACCCATTCTCTTTGCTGGCACAATGACCCTTGCAGCAGCCTTTGCAGTTTTAATCACTCGTATTCTCATTTGCAGACGTGTATTCGTGAGACTATAATAAACGATTTGGCAGTCGTAGTAGCATGAAAAAACAACCTTATCTCCTTCGTGTTACATTAACAAAAGACATCACATCACACATTTTGCTCCTTTTCTTCTTTGCATATTCCCGCCACTATCATTTTATCAAATGTCAAGCAATACCAGTAGAACTTCGTCAACTGCATCCAAACGACGTTCGACACTGGCAGAACTCGGTATTCAACCCGCGTCGCCAACCCCCACCAGCAACAAGGCTTCTTCAACTCAATCTTCTACTACTGGTGTTAATCGACGAGCTAGCATTACAGGGACTCGTGCTTCAAAGACACCAGGCACAACACGACCACGTCCATTGTCCATGGTGGGCACTTCTTCTGCAGCCGCACAACAAAAACCCCCATTGTCTCCCACTGTTCAACGATCCACGAGTAATTCAGTGACACGATCAGCATCGACAACTCGAAAAACACCAGCTGCCATCAACACTGCGAGAGCAGCAGCCTCTCGAGCCACAGCAACACCTTCACCCACAGCTGCCACTGCTGCCAAGCGACGTTCAGTAGTAGGCACATCATCCACTCAACCACCAACAACCCCTGTTCCTCGAGCAAGAGCATCCACTATTAGCAAGCAACGTTCTTCTACACCACCCTCAACTGCTGCTGCTGCCTCTCCTTCACCCTCCAGCTCAGCTATCGTGGCTAAGGAGCAACAGATCAAGGAGCTTGAGAAAATGGCAAAGTATCCAATGAAAAAAGGGTCATGTGATTTTCATTGTTTGATGTTAATACATTGTTTTATCATTATAGCTTGCCGATAAGGAAAAGCAGTTGGAGAGCAAGGAACAATTGATCCAAGAGATGCAAGCTAAGATGGCTGATTTGTCAGAATCAGAAAAGTCTTTTGATCCTACTACGCCCATGTTGTCATCATCTTCGATGCTTATTCCATGCGACTCCTCAGTTGATTCTGAAAAAGAAGTCAAGCTCGATATGGACAAGCTTAAAAATCAGGTAAGTGCACAGACCTTTATTGCATGAATTTGACTAATGCATCCAAAATGTTTCACATTCTAGTATCAGTCGGAAATCGATAGTGTCCGCCAACAGCTGAAAGAAGCTCACGATGAAAGATCAGCAACGGTAAGTGCAAATAGGATCACATTGTCCCAATACGAGCTAATACTAATTCAAATAGATTCAGGATACCACAGCAGCAGAGGTGAGGAAAGAACGGACATCCATCCAGCTTATGCATACCATTGTCGACTCATTGCCCGTGGAAAAGGAGCTACGTGATACAACCCATGAGGATCTTGATGCTCGTTACAAGAAGGAGATGGAACAATTGAACCAGCAGCATGAGCAAAGGCTCAAGGATGAGATGCAACGTTTGATAGCCGAGCATGAGGAGAAGATCAATTCACTCACAAAGGATCAAGAACAAAAAGCTGAATCGTTGACGAATGACCACGAGCGCAAAGTTGAGACATTGATTAAGGAGCATGAAACTCGTCTTGATCAAGCACAAAAGGATCACCAGGTAGGAAAGGATGATGCTTTAAAAGATGTGAGTGTTGATTGAGGTTACATACAATAGGAGAAATTGCAGGTTGTCTTGGATGAAAAGAAGGCGGTTGAGCAACGACTCGCTGATCTTGAAAAGGCCATGGAAGATTCGAATAGTCTCAGCCATTTGCGACGACTCGAGAGACAATTGAGCGACACCCAGAATGAGTTTGATGAGTACAAACGGCAAATGCAACAATCAGCTGAGGCGACCGAACGACGCTATCGAGAGGAAATGCAACAATTGCAGAGTGGCAATGATGATACGGCTGAAGCATGGCTTGATAAACATCGTGCTGCACAACAAGAAATCAGTCGACTGCAAACTGTGATTCAGGATATGCAACGTGACCATGCACAAGCTCTTGAAGAACAACGTGAGCAACATGAAATTGCACTTGAGGAATGGATGGCCAAGAGCGAAGCACAAGAGAACGAGATGGATAACCAGGCTCAGCAGGTCACATCCTTGTTGACTCAGGTTGAGGATTTGCAAAGTTCACTTGAGGCAGCTACAGCACGTTTGGAACAGCGGACATCATCCCGAAAGGCATCTAGTGAGAACATGCTACTACAACAATCAGGAGGAGATCATCGTACATGCGAGGAAAAGTTACAAGCACGTCAACGAGAGATTGAAGAGTTACATCGACGCGTTGCTGAATTACAAGAAACACGTGATACTCAGCTTAATCGCTTGGGACATGAAAAGGCACGAGAGCTTCAGGAATTGAGAGATGAGATCAAGTCAACCAAAGAACAGCTTCACGCTGCACAGAGCACTGATGATGTAAGTATCATCGTAAATGTATGCTAGTGCTCTTGCTAATGCTTGCATATAGAAACGTCTCTTGGAAGCTGTAGAGCAACACAAAAAGGAGCTTCAAGTTTTGCATCAACAATATCAAAAGATGGTGGATCTCAAGGATCATGAATTGGAAGAGTATGCCTATCGTGTCAAAACCATCACAGCTGGTAAAATGAAGGAAATGGAAGATGTGCGTACAGAGCATCGAGAAAAGATCAAGGATTTTGAAACCAGGATTGAGGATTATCAAGTAAGCCATATACATAATTACATGGATGATGAATCATGCTCACACTCTTTATTATAGAAACGCATACAACAATTCGAGCAACAAGCTGATGAGCTATTAACGAAATGCGCTTCGTACCAGGATGAGAATAGTCAACTTGCAAAGTAAGCAATCATGCACCAATCCTTTTTTCATCTCTCTCTAAACCATTCTATTCCAATAGACTCCTTCAGCAATTGCAAGGCGAGCTTCATGGAGGACAAGCCTAAATGACCCCATTCCATTCCCCAACTTTGTTATCCCCCCCATTTGAAGATAGATACCAGCCATGGATATCAGCTTTTTTATAATACACTTACACCTTATCCCTCTTTCATAACTCATATTGTTGTTGATGCATTTCTCGTTGCCTAATTCCAATGATCGAGACGCTCTTTCCCAAATCCACAAAAAGTTCTCGAAACGTTGAATGGTGATGAATAAAAAGCAATCGTCGATGGGTGGTGTGTTTATTTATGATCTGGGCTTCTCCTTCTTTTCCTTGTACAAGGCGAGAAGAGAGACACCGGCAACCTTGACAACCTTGAAACGGACACCAGGAATATCACCAACGGCACGACCCTTACGACCGAAACCGGCAATCAAGACTTCGTCGTTTTCATCAACGTAGTTCAAACAACCGTCGTTGGGAACGAAAGCAGTGATCTTCTTGCCGTTCTTGATAAGTTGGACACGGACACACTTACGAATGGCAGAGTTGGGCTGCTTAGCTTCGACACCACTATTGTATAAATATCATTGTCAACATTGTCCTCATCCAATAGAGAGAAACCGATCGAGTTGCCTTACATCTTTTCAAGGACGATACCCTTAGCGTGGGAGGAGCCAGCGAAAGGAGAAGACTTGAAAGCGGTACCAATGGCACGCTTCTTGTACTGCTTGTCAGCCCAGCGTTGCTCACGACGGTGAACACGAAGCTTACGGGCGGCATTCAAACCTCTTGGTTGTCCTTTACCTACATGACAGCAAGTTGTTGTATGAGTATCCAAGTAGGTCCAATCCATCCACCCATCCATCCATCCATTCATCTGTATCCATCCGTATTCATCGATTCATTTTCTCGTTACAGCCGCTCTCCCATCTTTGATATCAGCATTCATTGCTACTACTGCTAATAGTACGTACCCATGGCGAATGGATTTAATCAGAAAGGGAAAGCTACTGCTCGCTCAATTGCAGCTGATCATTACCCAGCGGACCCAGCAACCCCGCATTTTGAATGGCCGATCAAGTATGTGTGCATTGACCCACCCATCTTTGTTTCCATAGCAACCATTACATAGACAATTCTCTGGTATATTTGAGATCATGATACAATAAAGATAGATAGGGTAGTAGTGTGAATGATACATAAGATCGAATTACTCTGCCTTGCTCTTATCCTGCTGCTGCTGATCCAATCGAGCAAACAAGTCGCGTCCCAAAGCAACCATAATCATCCCAGGGACAAGAATCCATGCACCATTAGGAATCTATTATTGTATAGACATCAGCAACGTGTGATATCGTACAAAGATCCCATTCCCACTTACCACCCAAAGAACGATAAAATCACGCAATTCATTGTGTCCTGTGTGCTGCATACCGCTAAACAATTCCACAAGCCAATAGAGCACCGTCTTGGCCACAGTCAACGAAGCTGCTGTAAATCCCACGAGGTTGGCCTGTCCAGTCTTTGTCAAGGGTCGATAGGTGATCATCCCAAGGTATGCAAAGTTCAATGCTGACTCGACCAAGTTCATGAAAGCTTAATCCCAAGTTAATATGATGGTATCCGAAAAAGCTCCTCCTTTACACGATGCATTTACCTTGTGCACTAGTAAATCCATCCTGCGCTTCAAGAGCTTCAATGCCATAGAACGTATCAATCTACACGGGGTTGTTTAGTAAGATGGATGCTAATCAAAGTTGTGTAGTACCTTGGCATACAAGTTGTAAGGTCGCCATATAGCGTTCCATTTGCCACCTTCCATGCTATGGGGTCTTTGTATATACATAAACGTTAATCCATGCTGATGGGTTCGTGTTGATATAGATATTGTACCTCGACAAACAGTAGCCAGCATCCTACATGCCGCAACATTCATTTGAGTACAAGAGATTCGAAGGGTTTTTGCGAATGGACTTACCCACAATACAACGAGCGAGCTAATGAGGAACCAGGCTTTGATCCAGAGGGGAGAGTTTGGAATGGTGCCGTGAGTCATGGTCATGGGTCGGAAACTGCTGGTGGAAAAGAACGCTCGTGCCTCCAATGAGTACAAGAGATCCAAATCAAAGGCTTTGTACGACCTCAATGCAAGGGATTTGCAGTGCTATTCAATCAAGATGCCTTCCATCCCCACAAAGCTGCAAGCTGCAAATGATGACAACAATGCCATTATCAACAACACGTGAAGAATCGGGAGACCAAAAGGAAAAGGGGGACATCATGAAGAAGGCCATTTTACCAATCATTGTGTACTAAAATAGTAAAGTCAAGAATAATGAAAGGGTAGAAATGATATTGTCTATGCGTGCTCTAGAACATGTTTTAACCCACGGTGATGAATGTCAACGTAGTGTCTATACCTATCTCTCTCTCACGTCGGGCTGACTACCCGAGGATCATGTTGACCACACATACGGTCTTTGTATAGTATGCTCCGCCTCATCTTGTTCATGACAAACGCGAACCAATCTGGGAACGCTGTGATTACGTTATATTTCATTATCGTGCAAAAGACCGATTATAGTGATGATATGATGATCTTAGAGATGGTATCCATTATAGGCGTCATTATCAGCTTGATTTGTTGATCTAGCCAGCGTACGTATAATATCAACAAGACGCTACTTGACGCTTCATGTCTTGTGCTGGTGGATGGTTGCATCCATGATTCTGGTTCTCTCCTTAAACTAATGTGGGAAAGCGAACAACTCATTATAGCGACATGAACTGCCATATACAGTGAACAAAGCTGAGTATGTCGCATCACCGTGGTAATAATGTGTGAGAAAGTAAAAGTCATTTAAAGAATGATGGTTGTATAAGCATCTATACAAGTGGATCCATTATGTATCCTTTCACTGCACATCAAGGTACGATTCATAAATCCGAGGATGACGGGTTTTCACATGCTCAATTGTTTATGACTGATGCTTGTACATGCGTCCACATGCGTTCACTTTTTATCAGCTCTGGCCGGGTATATTGTCTTTTTCGGAGTTGCGGACACACCGTACGATAAGAGAATGGGAGATATAGATCTTTTGTCATCCTTGAAATGATGGTGATGTAGATAAGAATATACCTAGATCAAAAGATGATGACATGGTAACAAGGAAGGGCAGCTTGTCATCATCAAGCCAACCATGTTATGCATGACGACACATGACGACGCATGATATTGATGGATGAATGGGTACTTAGTAGTAAAAGTGGTAGGATACTACAATGATTTGGTCGATCCAATTGCACACGTGAATTCCTTTAGTTGGGCGTTCAGGCCATGGGGCACGTTCGATACGTCAAAATAGCCAACCTATGTTGCGCAAAGTGTGAGAAAAAGCATGCAGTATAGGTTGCTTAAGTGACAAGGTTCGACCGGCGCCTGCATCTCGGAAACAAAAGGTCATGTGAAACAGCCATCGTGCTGCTAATTGCCATATGTGGAGAGTAGCCCACATTTATATCAGACATAGATCTTCAGGTCTCAACCCCTCTTTTTGACACACTCTCTCTCTTTCTCTTTTCAGTTAATCCCCTTTGATGATTGCTGTTATAGCGTAACTTTTTCCTCTTTACACATCGTATCCTATAAAAAAGAAAAGAAGAGAACCAACAACTACATCGACACCGGACATCCCATGTTTTTCTTTGTTTCCCGCAAGCAACTGTTTTACTCCAACGCCCAACCCAACAAGCCTTTCTTCGCCTATACCACTGACGAGCCTTCCACCTGCACTGTCAAGATACATCGCACTACACACGACTCTGGACAATAATAGAAAAAAGAAAAAGAACAAAAAAACAAAGATCAGCGAAACAACAGAAAACAGAAAAAAAAAGAAACATGACAACACAAAACGCTACCACCACTACCATGTTCCCCGCACACGAACCATTCATTCCTTTTGAATTTGCCCTGCCACCTACACAACAACAACAACAACCCAACATTGATGATCCATTCCTTCTTGACATGTGGCTATTGGATGAGTTGCAACGTGCTGGTGTCTTGACACCTGAATCAACAACATCAGCACAAACACCATCCTCATCATCATCCAACATGTCACCACCCCCCACAACGCCATCTGATACAACGCAATTGTTCCCTGCATCACCACCTTTGACACCTATCAAGGATGAACCTTCCTCCACTTCACCCTCATCGCCACCACCAACAACAACACCACAACATCGACGTTTGTGGCCTGTACCTATTATGCCAAAGACCACCACCACCATCATGCCTACCATTGCTCATGGTAACAACAGCAACAACCCAATGTCATCATCCTGCATGAAACGCAAGACCTCCCTTCTATCTCACGACTCATCTGAAGAATCAGAAGAAGTAGTACGTAAACGCCAACGTAATACGGATGCTGCACGTCGATCACGGATGAAAAAGATGCTCAAAATGGAAGCACTTGAGAACCGCGTCAACGAATTGGAGAATGATAATGCACGTCTTACAACACGCGTGGCTGTGCTAGAGTCTGAAAAGAATGGTCTTGAGACCAAGGATATCGATTTGCAGGAAAGGATCAAAGCACTAGAAGAACAACTGGCTGAGGCACATAAAGCCCTCACTGGTAAATGTGCTGCTCATTAGACATTGTACAAAGTAAAAAGCATTGTTAGAATAAAAAAAGAGGTTGGATGGTCTTGTATTTGATATGCAAAAGAATTATGCCGTAATGTATATAGTAGAGTAGACAACGAGGTGGGGTGGGGGCGAGGGCGTAAGGGAATGGAATGGGTTGGTGGTGTATGTGACGGATATATGTACAAAACGGATGTCACGATATAAAATGATAGTTGTTGTAGTCGTCGGGATATGGCAAGGATATGTGTGTCGGGCAACAAAGCCGATGTTTGTTTGTTTACTCAACATAGCCGTCGATAAACTCATTGATCGATTCCCACGTTTCTTCAACGATAGCAGGACCCGATGCTGCCATCACCATGCGTTTGTTGTTGGTGGGTCCTCGTGTCGATGTGGTGTTGGATGATGCGGTAGTAGAGGAGGTGGATGATGAAGGTGACATGGCAACAACACTGCCTGCACTGATGTTGCTTGTTGTCGATGGGGTGGGAGGTGCTGCTGTTGGATCGGCTGCAGGTTTTTGCCCAACCCATGTATACCAATTGAGATGGGATTGATACTTTTGGCATTCGAGCATGGCTTGACGCACCACTGTTTCGGTCATACCTTGTGGATGTTCAGGCAGCGTGGTGGCATTGCGAATAAGCGGATGCAATGTTTGATAAAAGGTTTCGATGTTTTGTGCATGAATTTGACCTAATTGGCCACCCCATCCAAGGGGAATGGTAACACGATCTTGATTCACATCAATGAATCCGCCACCTTGTGTCATAAGGAGTGTTGAAAGCTGATGGCAAAGTTGAAAATCCACATCATGTGAACGCATCGTTTGGTACACTATGTAAGGCATGTGTGAGTGAGTAAGAGATATACTGCTATGTGCCATATACACCACACATACATTTCTTGTTGAGCAATGCCTCGGTCAAAGGTCCCGGACGTTGTACACGGTATTCCACGTCAACAAGTTCCACAAATGCCGATGGTTTGAGGATGCGACTAATCTCTGAAAGCAGGTGGACGAGCTGGGCTTGGGTCAAGTTGCATAACATCAATCTCATATGAACGTAGTCGAACGAGTTATCAGGAAACGGCAAGTCTTTGAGAATGTTGTGATGAAGAAACTTTGCATTCTTGGGCTTTATGGTGTTGGGAAACATTGGCACCAAGTCAATGCCGTAGATCACTAAATGATGTAAGCAAATGTGTGAATGAATGAATAAGCTTTTGGTTATGGTATAATACCCATGGATAATTCCCGGGTTTATGTCCCATTGAAGTGGGTGCACACACAGCTACGTTACCTGTATTGGGAAAATCACTAGCCATTTCGAGCACCCTATTATTTTGTCCGAAGAAAAAGAATATCATTGATAAGATTTCTCAAAGCCATTCACATCTCTTGGATAGCTTGATTGAAACAAAACCTACCATGTGCCAGGTCCATTGCCGATATCCAAGACACGATGACGCCCTGGGCTCCCAAGTATGTCACTAATAGGGGCCTTAAAATTCCCACCAAATGCATACTTGAGCATGAAATGCTAAAAAAGATAGCCAAAGAAGTTAGTGTGTTGGATAAAAAAGTGATGGTTGATGGGGGCCGCGGTTATTGTAGCTGCAGCTGACTTTTTTCATACCATGATCACCAAGCGATCCGACTCCTCTTCGTCGCAGGGTAAAAAATAGCGTGCATCAGGATCGCAAAGATAACGGCGTTCATCGATAGTAGCGTATTCGAGCTTGAGATCTTTGTTTAATTGTTGTTGCTGTTGTTGTTGTTGTTGTTGCTTATCAGTCGATGCACCCAAAGAGGATAATAAAGTAGATGATCCTTCCGAGAATACTGATCCTTGGCCGTTGCTGATGCTTGTTGCTGTGGATCGTGGTACTCGTTTCTCGTTGTTGCTTACTCGACCGGATGAGTTGCTACTGCCAGATCGAGTGCTACTCTTATCGCTTGTTGTTGATGGCCGTTTTTTGGGTCGGCTTGCTGGTGCAGAGGGAGCTACAGCTGCTGCTTCGAAAAAGTTCATGTATGTTGGTGCCTGAGAGAGTCGTTGTTGTGCACGTGGTGATAAACTTGAGGATACAGCATCCGAAACAGGAGGTTGGGAAGGCGCGTTACCCATTGTTAACCTCTCAATATGGGAAGAGAGCGAGAGAGAGAAAGTTGATGTGGAAGAGAAGGGGGGGTGAATAATGAAATGAAACGAGTGGGGGATTTGATTAAAAAATAAAAGAAGGCGTGGGCACGGGTCGAATCGTAAAATGTCAAAAAAGAGAGAAGAGAGCAAACCAGAACAAGTCCAATCAAACAATCTACATTGAGAATTTATTCACAGATACCCTTCCGATCTGTACACAACACAATCCCAAATGGATGGATGAATGGGGTAACCATAATAAAGACAATGATAGTAGCGAGAGAGAGTGAGAGAGCGAGCGAGATAGAATCTTCCTCTTCCTCCTCTTATTACCAAGGGAAAAGCTTTGTTTGATGAGGCATGTGCCATCCAGTCACTTCAGCCATCGCTTGGAAGGTGTAGTCATAGTATCCCACTATATTGGTTTCAGCAAGATTAGTTTCAGGAGGATCTCTCGTTCAATGCACCATCAGTGTCAGCCACATTTTCTCCCTTACCATCGTTATGGCCAGCATATTCAAGTTGCACCAGGCGCACATTATCATGTTGGTACACTATGGCCTCGTTGGGTATGACACGTTTCGGGCTATTCTCGAGCCATTCAGACACCAATGTTTCTTGTTCTTGTGAACCTTGCACTGCACGGTGGAACAGCAAATGTGAATTATGGCCGGGGATTTCGAGGTCAGTGGCACCGTATACAATGAGGATGGGTGCTTGAACATGCTTTAAGTATATTTTTCCAAACACAAAGATTGATGAATGAGTAACCCATATTTTGCTCATGTGCTCAAATTCGTTTTACCTCAATGCGCGACGCTGAATCAAACTTGTGTTCCAGGTACTCAAGCATCCATTCTGTTGAAGGATCATCATTGTCAATTACCCTGCCATCTTTTCCTTCCAAAGGTCATGACTCACTTTGTGCTGCTGGGAAGGCTTGCAAGGGACCCAAAAGTGGTATGCTGTTGAAGATGCGATACTCAAAGATAAGATTTGGCAATGAGCTATAAGCTGCCTTGAGAATAAGAGTCTTGGGTGGTTTGCCTAATTACCATGGGCCGTGAGTTTGTGTTCATGTCTGTGCAACCCAGAAGCAATCGTCGTACTGATGGTGCTGTGGGCTTTTTCCTTTTTGTTTAATTTTCCTTACCCGCTGCTGTCATCTCGCTCGCTAATGTGGTTGCTACTCCAGTACCTAAACAAACGATGCCAAAGGTAAGCACAAGCTCCATGATTGCCATGTACATATCAAATCCATATACATTACCCAAAGAATGGCCAAGAAGAGTGATCTTTTGAGAAGGTACTACATACACATAATCGTATCATCAGTCATATCTTGTGTCGCAACATCCCTTCTCCTCTCCCCTCTCTCTTGTTATCCTTTTTCCCAATGATCGACAAGTTTCTTTACCATTTCTTTCCGCCAGCCAGTCAATAACAGCCTGAGCATCCAGTTTAAGTCCACTTTCCGAAGGATAGCCATCTATATACAGCGAATAAAACGTGTTACGGTTGCATCCTACCCTGCCACCCACGCAACTCAAAATAGGACAAACTTACCAGAATCGCCAAACCCTCGATAATCAATTGTGATGATATTCAAACGATCAAACTTGTCACTCAAACGCTAATAAAAGAAGATGGGATTAGCCCATTTGGATATCATGTACGCGTTTTCTTTGCTGTACCTTGTAAAGATCAATACGCCAAGGTGCGGCACGGTTCATGGCATTGCCGTGAAAGTATACAAGAGTCTCGAACTTGGGGTCGGACAATGCCTTCTCATACACCGATGTCTCTGGTACGCCTTGGATATCCCGCAAACCATGTTGCAAGTGATACGAGGATGGTAAAATGTGCCACGCGCCTTTTATAAAAACAAGGATACATTGGCATGAACACGTACGACATTGTTGCTCCCCCCCACCTCTCCCTCCCTTTTTTCTCTCTCTCTTACCAAGTGTGATGTTGTCTGAAGTCGTGATTTGAAAGTTTCTGATCTTGTTGTCTATGCATGCATGCATATTCGTGTAAGCGTGATGCTGCCTTTTTATGTTGCCAATCCATCCAATCCTTACGTGCAAAGCCATATGATTCAGGGATATGGAGACTTGAAGGTGTTTGAATCTTGTTGAGAAAGATCATACTGATACATGGTTAATCATCATATAGAAAACGCGTTGAAGAAAGCTTACAAACGCTGGGGACCTGGTAAGCAAAGCAAGCCCACGCATGCCTACATTGTTCAGTGAGCCATGTGCCAAGATGACGCTTGCTCCATTTCTATTGGTATGTACCGTATACAGCGCAACGATGGTGACCGTGGATAGAATGAGTTTCCTCAGCAATGCCATTTGCTTGAATGTGCGGAGAGAGAAGGGTCAAGACGAACGAGGACGCTGACCAATGTCAATAATGGTTCGTGTCACATTGTCTTCTGCCAGATTTCGGGCCGTGCGTCAACAACCAACCACATGTTTCATTCGCTATCTCCCCTACAAGATGAAGGGAACCATAACATTGGGCATGCGCCATTCTATAAACAGGAGGGTGGGAAGGATAAAAAGAACGAAATGAGAGAGGCTGAAATTAGAGATCTTTCACTGTGCTCTTTATGCAGGTGCATTGTTCTCAAAGCTAAAATGATACATAAGACGTTGATTTGGATGATTCTTGATATGTGATGATTCGTGAATAAAGGCATTCAGTTGATTTGGATGGATTTCATGTGCCCTATGTTGGCTTTTAGCTCCTGCTTTCCAGGACCAATGATGTTGTCATGTACATACATGGGCAGTAGCAGTAGTAGCAGTGTTTAATTGGAGTTCAGATATCACGACATGAATCCATTCATCAAGATTTTAACATGAGAATTAGGTACTTGAGCAGTAGCAAGATGATTAAGGTAAGTTGTCAAGTTTGATCCCAGTTATGGGTGATCTTAAAAAGGGCCGATCAAGGTAACCGAGGCTCGATAAAATTATACGTCGGCTAGGGAACGGTATTCTGATAGCTGCCATCAACCATGCATTACCATGCAGACCTTTGAAGCTACATTGTCTGTGCAACACGAATGCGTTGGGTTCGTTGTTATCTCCATGGTTACTGTGATACAAGAGAAGCTGCACAAGAGATAAACAATGGGTGATCCACATGATCATTGGATAGCATGGGACAATGACGACCAACAACAATGGGCTTATGACTTGTAAGCCACGTGTGTGTGTGCATTCAATCCATCCGATCTACAATAGCAACGATAGTGATAGTGGTAATGATGATAAAAGGATGATTTATTTGTATAATGTGGCATTAAGTATGTGGTGTGTGTGTGTATGTGTATAGTAAACTCGTGCAGTAAAGCGCCGAGCGCTTAAAATAAAGAGAGAGGGTAATATACATATATGCGTGTGGTGGTTGGGGGGGGTTAAGAATGAGATAATCCCATCTTGGTGCGGAGGAGAGAGAGACCAAAGCATGTTTGCAGCAGACCACCACCACCAACACACTTTGAATGACGACCATGCCGTGTCTGATCAGCAAGTAGAGACCATTACAGACATTGAACCATCCTATGAAGAACGGGTTAGCCCATCCTCAAGTTATCACCGTAGCAAATCCATCTCCCCCGTGGCTTCTTCCCATGCCAGTTCTGCTGCTGCTCCACCACCACAACAACCTACCACCACAAAGGCAATCAACACCACGCCTTCTCGTAGCGCCAGCATGAAGCAACGTCCTAAACCACGCAAGGTGATTGGCAATTATACGCTTGTCAGTACTCTGGGATCAGGCTCCATGGGCAAGGTCAAGCTGGCTATGCATAATATCACACAAGAGAAGGTCCGTTCCACGTGTATTGTGTTGTATTGTCTCCCACGAGGTACCTAATCAAATCATCTTTTTATAGCTTGCTGTCAAGATTGTACCTCGAACCTTTGCCAATGAGAAGAGTAGTAGCACCAAGGATAAGGATGAGAATCGAGAGATCAGAACCATACGAGAAGCTAGCATCATGTTGCTATTGTATCATCCATACATTGTCAGCCTCAAGGAGATGGTCGTGCTTGATCCATACTACTACTTGTTTATGGAATACGTCGGCGGTGGTCAATTGTTGGATTATATCATTTCCCATGGCAGGCTCAAGGAAAAACATGCTCGGCGTTTTGCACGTCAAATTGTCAGCGCTCTAGGTATGTCAATGGATGAAAGAAAGGAAGGACAATGACTAAAACCAAGGTATAGATTATTGTCACAGGAATTCTATCGTGCATCGAGGCAAGTTGGGAAACAAAGCAGTAAAAGGATGCTAGCTAACCTTTTGTCTATGCAGATTTGAAGATCGAGAATATCCTGATTTCCCAATCCGGCCATGTCAAAATCATCGACTTTGGTCTATCCAATCTCTTTTCTCCACGAGATCACCTTTCTACCTTTTGCGGTTCACTCTATTTTGCAGCACCGGAGCTTCTCAATGCAAAAGCGTACACAGGTCCAGAAGTCGATGTATGGAGTTTTGGCATTGTTTTATACGTCCTTGTGTGTGGAAAGGTGCCATTCGACGACCAAAGTATGCCAGCATTGCATGCTAAAATCAAACGAGGTCATGTTGAATATCCCAGCCATCTTAGTTCAGGTAAGCATGAAGAGGGATGCATTAGTGATGTGAATGTTAACATGCTATGTACGATATATAGAATGCAAGAATCTACTTTCACGGATGCTTGTGACCAATCCAAATCATCGTTGCACCATATCAGAGATCAGTGTACATCCATGGATGAATCGTGGTTATGATGGCCCTGTCGACAATCATTTGCCCGATCGAGCACCACTCATGTTGCCGGTGGATATGGAAGTGATTCGCAATATGACAGGCTTTGGATTTGGAACAGAAGCCGAGATCAAACAACAACTTGAGAATATTATCACCTCTGATGAATATCAAAAAGCAGCCAAGACACTTGCCAAACGAACGCGAGATCATCATCATCAACATCAACAGCATCATTATTTAACGTCTCGTCTTACGACACATTCACCTATACCCTCGAGCAAGAAATCGTATGCAATGCCAAATGACGATCCTCAATCCATACCCGCCGCTTATCACCCACTTGTATCCATTTATTACCTTGTCAAAGAACGCATGGAACGTGAGAGACGTGCTGCAACATCTTCGGATCCTGACAACCCACGAATATCTGTTAGCAGTACAGGCTCTTATGATAATGATGCAACAGCAGCAACAGGAATATCATCATCATCACCCACAGGTGCTTTCCGTGTCCCTGATATCCCGATGCCTGAGACAGCAGCCCATCCAGTGGACACACCAATTGAGCACACATTATTCGCACATAAGGATTCAATGTATTCTGGAAGAGGCACAACAACAGCAGGTGTCGCATTTGGTCGACGTGGACGTACGAACATTCGAGTGGATGAAGAGGGGCATATTATCCAAGCTGATAGACCCAACTTGTTGGAAAGTGGATTACAGCGTATCAAATCAAGGCGTAGTAAAGCTTCCGACAGCTCATTGATCGACGATGATAGCAGCAGCGAACATGGCAACAACGTATTCCGAAGACTGAGTCATGCATTACATCGATCATCCACTGAAAGGAAACGAGAACGTACAAGTGCTGAATTGAACGCTGCGATTGCACCCATTATGATCCCATCCACTTCCGACAAAGGCAAAACAACCCATCATCATCATCATCAAAGCAGCAATGAACATCATCAACATGGATCAAGTTTTGGAGACAAGGTTAGCCATTTACTTGGCAGAGCTGGCAGTGCCAATGCTCATGCAAATTCCACCAAACGACCCCATCCACAACGACGACCACGACAAGCAACAGTAACAGGTGCCAATCCTCTTATGGCCAATGAAGCTTCTCGTACAATTGCATCTGGCAAAGCACCTGCACAAGCATTACCACCTGAAATTGGTCAACAACAGCAACAACAACAACAAGCCAACACAGCTATAGAGACTCGAAAAAGCGACGACGTATCCAATAGAGAGAACAATGAACCTCCACCTCACAATCATGAACAAGCTTTCCCTGTGAGTGCCCATGGTGATAGCACATCAGCATCTCGAGGAACGGCCGATGAAACAGTGAAACAAGTATTCCTAAAGGGATTGTTTTCAGTCACCACAACATCCACCAAACATCCATCCGTGATTCGGGCTGATTTGATACGTGTACTGGAACGCATTGGTGTGAAGTGGCGAGAAAGTCGTGGCCGATTTGAATGTGTACATATGCCCAGCATTGATATGAAGCGTGTCAAAAAAGATGATGACAAGGTACCGGATGATTCAACTACAAGTGGTGGTGGTGTTGCTGCAACGTCTCATGTGACGGTGCCCGATTTGATTGTACGGTTTGAAATCTACATTGTCAAGGTATCCTGGCTACTGGGCATGCACGGACTACAATTTCGACGTGTTAGCGGGGATCCTTTTCTCTACAAGAACATTTGTAGTCGTATTTTAGCTGAACTTAAGCTTTAAAAGTATATATATAAATGTATAGTTCGTTGGTTGTTATTAAATTGGGTTTTGTGGGCTGCTACTACTACTGCTTCTTCTTCTAACGTTCCTCAAGCACAGCTCTACTTTCCTCACTTCTAATACCATTGACTGTGATGGGTCGTTTTTCAGCATGCTTAACAGAAGCGCCTTCTTCTTCAGATAACTGCTGAGCTAGTAAGGCTTCACCCAATTGCCGTCTTCGTTGTTCCTCCATTGTTGTTGTATGTTCTTGTGATGATGAATCCACCATCCACATAAATGTACTATCAGCGAGACGTGAAGAGGAAGCTGTGCTGGGTACAGGTGCATCCGTAATGAATGAAGATGTGCTATGTGATACAGCGCTTCGATTATTGAGGATGGCAGCAGTATTAGGAGGTGCCATAGCATTAGAGGACCGACGTGAAGAGTAATTGCCGCTTGATAAACGTGGAGCTGAAAACGTGGCATGCATCATAGGTGTCGTTGAATAAATGGATGAACCCGTATCCGTAGTAGTACTAACACCACGCATAACAGGTTGTTGTTGTTGATGATGTTCGTCGTCATGGTGATATGGATCATACCCAACAGGGTATATATCATGATGATGTTGTTGCTGATCATGTCGACGACGGCGGATACAAAGTGCTAAAAGGAATGCTGCCAGTGCTACAGCACCTATACTGAATACAGTGATAAGCGCAATCGCCCATCCAGGTAAAGATGAATGGTGACCACCACCTCCTGAGGAATCATCCAGTGATGGTAATTGGGGTCCTAATAGCAGTAACAAGAAGAAATCAGCATAGGGTAGTAATCCAATGAATGATGCTGGTGGGTGCGTAAGGGAAAGTTTGGGGGGAAATGAGAACAGGGATTGTATAGCAGCAACAGCAACAGCAGCAGCAGGAGAAGAAGGGAGATGATGTATAAAGATGAAGGTCAACAAGACTTACGTTCAATTGTGAAATTAAAAGGATGAGGGTATTGTGATTCTGGATTGGATAATTCTTTCAGCGGGTTCATGCCTGCTGGTAGGTAATAACCGTAAACGGGTGTGCGAGTCGTGTTGGGTGGAAACCATGAATTGTCAACTTGCACAGCAAGTGTACCATCCGCACGGCGAATGGAGGTCCAATTTTTGACGGGTTGATAAGCGTAGTTCTCCTTGTAATACAGGTAAAGGCTAAGGTATTCCTATGCGTATATCTAAGTATCCACTCAATTTGACATTTTTCATGAAGATGTCAACTTACAGATGTCACATAGAATGGATGGCTACAAAAAAGGGTCGTATGAGTATACAAGTCTTTCATGAACGAGTGTCGATAGTATAGAGCTACTTGCTTATAGTTCCAAACGAATTGATGCTGGGTGCCGTTTTTCCAAGTATCGGTTGGGATGGGTGAACAATAGGGTGATCCATTGCCTCTGTCATAGCATGGCCGCTCTAGTGAAATGGAAAGAATAATGGTGATGATGATGAGGTGGGTACATATGAAGAATATCGAGATGATGATGATGATGGTGATGGATACCTTCGTCTTCTTCCATTGTCGGTAAACAGCATCAAGGGAGAAAAAAAGCAAAAAAGTCTCGCCAGATATTTATTTTGGAAAAGGAGCAAAAGCAAAAGGGGAGTTCAGCAAGGGAAACCAGGGGCGATTGTGGAAAGACACCTGTGGGTTTGGTTTCCGAAAATGAAGATGAAGGAGGCATTGTGAATAAAAAGGGATGATATTGTTGCTGCTACTATCTATAACAACTATTGAATGAGGATGATCAGCAGCAGCAGCAGTAGTAGTAGTAAGCTAACATCAATTGACATGTGGCATTCGATTTATGTCATGTGGTCCCCTCAACAAAGTTGCAGTTTATGCTTGCAAGTGCAACTAGCATATGCTGATCTCCCATGTGCGGGTATGTATTTGCCTTGCATCGTTGTTGTTGCCGATCCTTTGAGTGTTTGTGTTTGTGTGCAGGTGTCACAAAAGTGGTAAGAATGTCTTTATTAGCTCTCTTTGTGTCGTTTATTGATGTCTCATTGTCTATTGGTGGTGATGAGGGGGAGAGGTGATGGAGGAGGAATGCATGTGACAAGCCATGTTGTCATCATTATCCATGCACGCGCGTGCTGGTGGCTATTCATCAAAGCTTTTCTTTCCAATATGGATTACCCCGTTGACGTTGGTATCCTCGCGTCTTACTTTGGTTTCATTGCCCTTTTGCTATGGCGTATTTCTCCAACTCTTTTTCAAGCTTTTCAACATAAACAACACGTTGGCTCTCTCATCTTTGGCATTGGAGCTCTCTTGTCTCTACTCGCGACATGGACCTACATGATCA
This sequence comes from Lichtheimia ornata, assembly GCF_029851405.1. Classification (NCBI taxonomy): domain Eukaryota; kingdom Fungi; phylum Mucoromycota; class Mucoromycetes; order Mucorales; family Lichtheimiaceae; genus Lichtheimia; species Lichtheimia ornata. The sequence continues at coordinate 24,549 of NW_026695341.1, forward strand.
AGTATTTTATTTACAGCTACAACGAATGGCAAGCTGGAACGCGTGAATCCTTCTCGTTGAATGCCGTTTCCCATTGGCTCCACAGCGTCTCCCTCTTTGACGATGCTTGGCGAACTGTCAGTTTGGGTGATTGGCCTTGGCTCTTTAGTCATCGACTATGTCTCTTTACAGTGGGCACTTGGACACCTTTCCTTGCATTGGAAGGTAAGGGATAATGATATCATTGGGGTGATGGATGGTATAACAAGGAGGCTGATGAGATTGCATATATAGGCTCTCGTCGTCATATTCCATACGCCTGGGCATTCATGTTGCTTGGACAAGTGGTTGCCATCTCGACATCAAGTGCACTCTTCTTTGCAGTGGTCTTGGCTTATGGTAAAACGGATCGTGCATCGCTTCCATCACCTGTTGTTCTTTTGGTGTGCGTTTGGGTTGGCATGGCAACTGTTGTGGCATCTCCTTTTGTGGCCGATACAATCTGGTTCTTGCCCAATCTACTTGTCATGCATGGTGTGCTCATTATCCCTCTCTTTGAACTATTCACTGGCAAATTCAAACTCGGCCATACTCAACGCTCCATCGCCATCACCGCTATCTACATCACTGCTGCCGCTTGCAGTTTTGCTGTCACCCTCCAACATTGGTTTACTTGCTTACGTGGTCTCGTGGATACGGATCAACCCTTGTCATCGGTCCCCTGGTTCCTCATTGCCACCTTCTTCCGTCACCCTGCACAATCCAGTATCAGCTCAGATGTGGTCGCTGTTGATCTCTTATGCAGCCTTTGGATGGTGGTGGATCGCATGAGATATAATGGAAAAATCCCAAAGTGGACCGTGGCATTGATGTTGCTTACACCAAGTCTATCAGCATCGGTCACTTTTCCCGTTTTCTTGGCTGCAATCGAGTATCAGGATACATTGATGGATAAGAACAAAAGCACATAGCATGATTACTCTTTTATTGTACTATTCCCCCACCAAGCTCGATTGAATTCCCCCCATTGCTAATATCAACAATATATATCTCTACGATTGAATTATTGTGTATAAAACATTGTTGACGAGGAACTGCTGTATTACAAGCAGGAATCTTTTTATTACAGCAAGACACCATGTCAATAGCCAACATTTGTAGTCTTGGTATCCCAACTTACCCAACCCTGTTTTCCACACCTACTATTACAAGCATTCTATACATTGTGCCTAAATATAACAACGCCATGCCCATGTCCGATTGAGTGGAATGTCAGTAATGAGGTGTATGCGTCTGCGTGTAAGCGTGCGCGCGTGTGTGGTGGTGGTGGTGGTGGTGGTTGTAGGGGCGGGGATTCGAAATGGGGGTTGGCTGCGGTGCGCAGCTATAAAATAGCCCTCTTTTCCTCTTCTCTTCTTCACGCTTCTCTCACCTCTTTTTTTCTTTTTGTAAGTTGTGCTTTCCCACTTGCTTTTCAGACGTGTCTTTCATTCACTTTATGCCTTTAGCTCATAGGAACAAGGCCGGGTTGGGCTATGATGATTAAATATTAGTGCACTGTGATAGCACCATGAGCTAAAAACAACACGCCGATCTGAGCCTCTGCATCAAGTTGACCTGATACAAGAAACTTTTACAAGGACAAGCTATTGTTTTAGACTAGTATATGCATTGTTGTTTATTTAAAGTAGTAACGTTGTTGGGTATCCTGTTCTAAAAGCTATAAAGACCTCTCGTACTTCTCTATTCTCATTGTGATCTTCCACACCTTCTTTGTCTTTAACTTGCGTTCACATGTCAAACGTTCTAACAATCGCGCTTCTAACTTGCGATCGGGACTCGTTGCAATGGCAGCGATCGGTTGAGTTTTGGAATTGCTACACCAGATCTCGTTTGAAATCGTCTACAAGACTACCTCAATGGAAGAGGCACATGCGTTAAGTGATTTGCAACAAAGATACACTAAGGTGTTCCCGGTTACCGTCAAGGTATTTCACTCGGTGTCCACAAAACACAAGTCGTTCTTGTATCCTCTTCTCCCCAGTCAAGGACACTGGTGGTGTACGCGACAAAGGAAACTGTGGATCCTCAGCATTGCACCTTGATCGATGGAAGTGGCTCTTTATGATAGGGATAAACGTATCATGTATTATCAATAGCTATGGTTGCGAAGAAGGAATAAAGTATGAGATTTCAGGAACATCATCATTGTTGGCATGGATACCAACGACGGCTGTATCTCAGCAACAATCGCTTGGATAGATATGCAATCAAATGCCCCATCTTATCCTCGTATTGATTGAAAGGATTCCAAGACAATGATTCACGGTCGTGCTGCATGATGAAAACGAGGATTGATGGTAGATGTCAAAAGTAAACGGATCGCGGAGATGAAATTGGACGTGCACAGACCATTTCCCCACACACGGACGTTGCTGCATGTTTCACATGCTAAAGCTGCACGACCAAGCTATGATGGATTTGATTGTCACTCGAACAACATGCTTGGCGTTTAAAAAACTAATATTGTAGCTTGTGATTTTAACCTTTGTTGCAAAAACCAATGATGATGATGATGATGGTGTGCTCAACGGCTGCCTTGGATGGTTAAGAGACTACGCGTAAAGAATGGGACATTTTATTCATTCGACCGCACACACGTACACTCATACGTCGAATGCAACCATTATCACGAGTAAACATTGGGTAAAACTAATCAAATGCTAAATGCAAATCCTATCACTTATTGGGATACGTCGCTCCAGTCATTTCTAGACCAATCCACCATTCGTCATCCATTGATAGGTTTAACGCGAAATCCATAAGCGAACGATCAAGTTCCAGTGGCCATCACTGCTTCCGCTTGAATTCCTCTTATCGCCTTTCCTTATTTACTCATCTGTCGACGTGATCTCGTGAGCATGTATCAATGCTTGTCATCGGTATCCATGGTTCCTTGTTCGTTGCTACCATCTTCCGTCACCATCAATGCACGCATAATCAAGTATCAACCCAGATGTGGTGGCTGTGGATCTCTTATGTAGCCTTTGGTGGTCGTGGAATTCGAGAGGTACAAAGGGAAAAATCCTAACGTGGGCCGGATCTTGATGTTGCTCATGGCTGTTTCGGAATTGGTGAGGCGATGTATCAAACGCAAATAGTTGTGGTCTTCGCGTATCCAGCCTACCCAACCTATTTTTCCTGCCTAATATACAAGCATTGTATAAATAGTACCCACACACAACAACGCCCATATTATGTCCAGATAAGGTAGGATGTCAGTAATCGAGTGTATGCGTGTAAGCGTGTGCGTGTGTGCAAGCGTGCGCGTGTGTGTGAGGTGGGGGAGGTTGTGGGGGCGGGGATTCGAAATGGAGGTTGACTGCGGTACGCAGCTATAAAATGGCCCTCTTTTCCGCTCTTCTCTTCTTCACGCTCCTCTCACCTCTTTTTTTTCTTTTTGTAAGTTGTGCTTTCCCACTTCTCGTAATGTCTTTCACTCACTTTATGTCTTTAGCTCATAGGAACAAGGACAAGGTTTCAACGACGTATGGCGCCGGTTTAGGCAATGATGATAACGTGTACCCACTGATTATTATCCCATGAGTGACATTAGCGGTCTTTTCTGAGCCTCTACAAGAAAAACCCCCAGGACATAGCTATTGCTTTAGACTAGTCATTGTTGTTTATTTAAAGTAGTAACATTGTTGGGTATCCTGTTTTAAAAGCTATAAAGACGTCTCGTACTTCTCTATTCTCATTGTGATCTTCCACACTTTCTTTGTCTTTAACTTGCGTTCACATGTCAAACGTTCTAACAATCGCGCTTCTAACTTGCGATCGGGGCTCGTTGCAATGGCAGCGATCGGTTTACTATTGGAATTGCTACTCCAGATCTCGCTTGAAATCGTCTACAGAGACTACCTCAATGGAAGAGGCACATGCGTTAAGTGATTTGCAACAAAGGTACAAATAAGGTGTTCCCGGTTACCGTCAAGGTATTTCACTCGGTGTCCACAGAGCACAAGTCGTTCTCGTGTCCTCCTCTCTCCAGTCAAGGACATTGGTGGTGTATCCGGCAAAGGAAGCTATGGATCCTCAGCATTGCAACTTGATCGATGGAAGTAGTTCTTTTGGATAGGGATAAAACGTATCATGTATTATCAATAGCTATGGTTCTGAAGAAGAATAAAATATGAGGTTTCAGGAACGACGTTGGCATGGATATACTAAGCGACGGCTGTATCTTAGCAACACTCGCTCGCATCAACATGCAATCAAAGCTCCATACTATCACGTATCACCTTATCAATACAATGATTAAAAGACAATGAATCATGGTCATGTTGTACAATGAAAGCGAGGATTGATGGTGGATGTCAAAAGTAAGGTTATTCGCGGAGATGAAAATTGGGATGTGCACAGACCATTTCCCCACACGGACGTTGCTGCATGTTTCACATGCTAAAGTTGCACGACCAAGCTATGATGGATTCAAATACCATCCGAACAACATGCTTGGTGTTTAAAAGGCTAACATTGTAGCTTGTGATTTTAACCTTTGTTACAGCAAGCAATGATGATGATGATGATGATGATGATGATGATGATGATGGTGTGCTCAACGGCTGTCTTGGATGGTTAAAAAGAGACTAGCATAGATGTAACGAATGGGACATTTTATTCATTCGACCGCACACACGTACACTCATACGTCGAATGCAACCATTATCACGAGTAAACATTGATAACACTAGTCGAAGTATCATAGGATGCCAAATGAAATACCTATCACCTATTAATATACGTTGCCCCAGCCATTTGTAGATCAATCCACCACCATACGTCATCCATTGATAGGTTTAACGCGAAATCCACAAGCGAACATTCAAGTTCCAGTGGCCATCACTGCTTCCGCTTGAATTCTTTCTAACACTCTTCTGTATTTGCTCATCTGTCTATGTGATCTCATGGATAGGTATCAATCCTTGACATCGGTATCCATGGTTCCTTGTTCGTTGCCACCATCTTCCGTCACCTTCATGCATAATCAAGTATCAACCCAGATGTGGTGGCTGTGGATCTCTTATGTAGCCTTTGGTGGTCGTGGAATCTAAGAGATACAAAGGGAAAATCCTAACGTGGGCCGAGTCTTGATGTTGCTCACAGTATTACAGGTGTAGTGAGGTGACCTGTCAAACACCAATAGTTGTAGTTGGTATCCCGCACACCCTATTTTCCACACCTAATATTACAAGCATTGTATAAATAGTACCCACACACAACAACGCCATGTCCATGTTCGATCGAGTGGAATGTCAGTAATGAGGTGTATGC
>NW_026695341.1:30229-176160 GCF_029851405.1 Lichtheimia ornata
TGGAATGTCAGTAATGAGGTGTATGCGTCTGCGTGTAAGCGTGCGCGCGTGTGTGGTGGTGGTGGTGGTGGTGGTTGTAGGGGCGGGGATTCGAAATGGGGGTTGGCTGCGGTGCGCAGCTATAAAATGGCCCTCTTTTCCTCTTCTCTTCTTCACGCTCCTCTCACCTCTTTTTTTTTGTAAGTTGCTCTTTCTCACTTGATTTTCAGACGTGTCTTTCATTCACTTTATGCCTTTAGCTCATAGGAACAAGGACAAGATATGACAAGGCTTCTACGACGTAATGGCGCCTGTTTGTTAGGCAATGATGACAAAAACACTGCTACCGCTGATAGCCATCATGAATGAATATTCGTCCTCGTCTGAGCCGTTACATAACAACTTGAGCCTCTACAAGAAACGTCTACAAGGACATGGCTATTACTTTAGACTAGTATATATGTATTGTGTATTGTTGTTTATCAAAGTAGTAACACGTTGAGTATTCTATAAAGGCTATAAAGACGTCTTCCACTTCTTATTGTTTTCCTTGTGATCTTCACTTTCTTTGTCTTTAACTTGCGTACACGTGTGGAACGTTCCAATGATCGCGTTCTAACTTGCGATCGGGATTCGTTGCATTGGCAGCGATCGGTTTACTTTTGGAATTGCTACACTAGATCTCGTTTGAAATCGTCTACAGAGACTACCTCAATGGAAGAGGCACATGCGTTAAGTGATTCGCAACAAACGTAAAGCTGAGGTGTGCCCGGTTATCAACAAGGTGTTCCACTCGACGTCCACAAAGCACAAGTCGTTCTCGTATTCACCTCTCTCCAGTCGTGGACACTGGTGGTATACCCTACAAAGGAAATTATGGGTCTTCAGCGTTGCAACTTGATCGGTGAAAGTAGTTCTTTACGATAATAATAAAACGTATCGTGTATTATCAATAGCTATGGTTGTGAAGAAGGAATAAAGTATGAAGTTTCAGGAACGACATCATTGTTGGCATGGATACCAATGACGGCTGTATCTCAGCAACAATAGCCCCGATTTATATGAAATCAAATGCCCTATGTTATCCTCGTATTGATTGAAAGAATTACAAGACAATGGATCGGGGTCGTGCTGCATAATGAAAACGAGGATTGATGGTGGATGTCAAATGTAAACGGATCGCGGAGATGAAAATTGGACGTGCACAGACCATTCCCCCCACACGGACGTTGCTGCATGTTTGACATGCTTAAGTTGCACGACCAAGCTATGATGGATTTGATTATCGTTCGAACAACATGCTTGATGTTTAGAAGGCTGGCATTCTAGCTTGTGATTTTAACATCTGTTTCAATCAACAACCACAATGGTGATGGCGATGGTGTGCTCAACGGCTGCCTTGGATGGATGGAATATCACTCCTTGTGAATCACTTTCTGTGCAACGTGCTTATTCTTCATCACTACTATTAAGTATATAAGGCTATTGCATGTGGACTATAAGACCGAGGTATATGGAGGATGGTGCAATGATGAGTGATTTATGCCTCATCGCACTTTTTAAGTTACGCCTTATCGCCAGCTTAAGGAGAGGCTAGTATAAAGTATGTGTCATTCATTCAACCACCACACATACATACACATGCCAAATGTATCTATTTTTAGCAGTAAACATTGATAATACCAATCAAAGTATGAAGGGAATATGAATGCAAATCCCCTCACCATATCATTGTGATACACCCACACATGGATGTGCCGGACAAAAAGTTTGGAGCATCATCAATCATCCACCAATAATGACAAGTCATGCGAGAATTTCAATGGCGAGTAGCCAGGCTTCATCATTTTATTACAACAATGACACTAGCGTTGCCTATGCAGCTTTCTGTTTTGGGATGATGGCATGGTCTTATTGTTAAACGAGATAAAGATGATTCATTGTTTCCTTATGCTATGTAATAAATAGTGATAGAGTTGATGGCTAGCGATATCCTCTGGGATGGGAGGTGACATTTGTTGTGTGTCCGAAGGAAACTCATTGATGGTCTTGGTGTGCATTTACCAGTCATAGGGAAAAAGTCATCTTGGATCCAGAATTTCTTCACAACATACAGCGGCTAGAGACTGGCATCGTTTGATAGGAGAGGCTGATGGATCATGGATAGGCAGGTTGAACAGCATGATTGACAACAAATGGTTGGCTGTGTGTGCAAGTCACCTGACATTGAGTACGAAGAAGGGTGGCTTTTCCATTTCAAGAACCACTTATCTCTTTCACATATCCGACACTTACCACTCACCCACACATAATACACTTCACATTATGCCCAAGAGAAAGCACGAGGAAATCGTCGAGAACGACAGCGCACACAGCGATTCTGACAATGACAAGTTTGATTTCGAAGACGAGGTTGCCTTTGACGATTCAGAAGAGGAAAGTGGAGAGGAATCCCAAGGTGACAGTGGATCCGAGCTAGACGACGACGATGAGTTTGATGACGATGAGATCACAGGTAAAGGATAGCTTCGGGTAGTTTTGATGCTACCAGGAAGGGTTGTGCGATATGCTGATCCTTGTGGATGATAGAGAGCAAACCGAACAAAGCAAAGAAGCAAAGCAAAGAAGCATTTTCAGATGCAATGACCAAGATTCTTGCAAGTCAATTGAAGGGAACGGATAAAAAGGTAGGTCAAAGTGAATGGGTATCATGGATAGGGATCTTGTATTCATCATGTTGCATAGCAACCCATCATGGCACGGTCCAAAGGCACTGAACGCAAGATCGAGGAGGAAAAGTTGGAATACAAGGCACGCAAAGTGTTGGCTGCTGAAAAGAAGGCGCTCAAGGAAAAGGGTCATGTGATTCCAGATTATACAACATTCGAATACGAAAAGCGGTTACGAAAGGTGGCCACTCGTGGTGGTATGTGTATTGATGAGATGGCAGGAATGGCAAAGGTGATTGACATGGCAACCATTAGTGGTCAAGTTATTCAATGCAGTACGTATCCAACAAAAGACAACCGAGCACGCTGTATCAGAGGTACAAGAATATCGCAAGGCATCATCAGCTTTGGAAAAGGCAAAGAATGGTAAGACATTGGCAAATAGCGAAGCAAATGAGATGATATTAACGGGATGCTTGTTTTGATAGTGTCTACGATGTCCAAATCCAACTTTTTAGATTTATTGAAGAGTGGCAATTCATAAAAAGCATTCATGTATACTATCGCGCATTTGATACCGAATCTTTATCATCGTCTTTTGTTGTTGTTGATCTTGTTATTGGGGATGGGGAATGCATAAGAAGCGTCTTTCATATTCATGCAGTAAGCATAGGTCGCACTGCGGAGATTGCATACGAAGAACGCGTCAGTGTCGATGTAGCCGACGTTCACTTGTTCCTTTTCACTCTCGCTACTGCTCATGTTTACCAGCCGATTTCGACCCACCGCCTCCATCTTTTGTCACGCAAGACAATGGACTCAACCCAAGAGACAATTCATGCATGCACAAGCCTTGATTCCCTTTGTTGTCGAGCAAACGGTAAAAAAGAGTCATGGGCATACGAGGGCACTTGACTCATTTCATATTGTTGGATAACAGGGACGTGGTGAAAGGTCATATGACATTTTCTCAAGATTGTTGAAAGAGCGTATCATTTGTTTGAATGGTCAGGTAGGATGATGGATGAAGGGAAGGGGACAGCACGTTCCAGGCAACTAACATTGCGTTTATCCGTACATGGATGCAGGTGGATGATAATGTTGCAGCAGTGATCGTGGCACAGCTCCTTTTCCTAGAGGCCGAGAACCCCGAGAAGCCCATTAGTCTCTACATCAATTCACCTGGTGGTAGTGTCACCGCTGGTATGGCCATTTATGATACAGTAAGTGTGTTACTACTACTACTATTATTGCTACTTTGGATCTCCATCTTTAATGCAAAAGCTAACTCTAATTTACAGATGCAGGTATAACATTTTAGGGAGAGGATTGATGAGATGCAAATGCCGGCATGATTCTAGAAAAGCTAAAACAAACTTGCAGTATATTCGGTCGCCTGTATCCACTTTGTGCAACGGTCAAGCATGCTCGATGGGATCCTTATTGCTAGCAGCAGGTATGTTGTATATACCAATCCGGGTGTTTTTGAAAGGGTTGGTGGTCATGGAATCGGAATGATACGAACCAAACCTTGCTTTTCGAAAATAGGTGAACCGGGCAAACGTTATGCATTGCCGAATTCGTCTATCATGATCCACCAACCTTCAGGGGGCGCTGCTGGTCAAGCATCCGATATTGCCATCCATGCACGTGAAATCTTGCGTGTTCGTGAACGTCTCAATAGGATATTCCAAAAGCATACGGGCATACGTGATCTTGAAGCAATTGGTAAGTGTGTGTATGTGGGTGGGTGGGTTGAAAATGAGTATACTGAATGTATTGACCCGTGCGTTCCTTTTTTTTTCCCCGCCATGGGTGTACAGAAAAAATGATGGAACGCGACTATTTCATGACGGCGGAGGAAGCAATGAATTTTGGTTTGGTGGATAAGGTTCTTGAGAAACGAACAGAGGACACAACGAAAAAGGATTGAGAATAAAGGACGTTTCACACGATCGACGTAGATTTTATATATTGTTATTAATGGTTAATAGAGCGGGTTATAGGTATCATGGAGGGGGTAAATTGGTGGCATATACAATTTTTTGAGCATAGCAAATAACAGGCACCTGCTTTTTTCGTTTCTGGCTTTTTTTTGGTAAAAGATGTCTTGATGAGGAGGTATGTGTTGTGGTAAGCGTGAGGAGAGTCTATAATGCGTGGCTTGTTTCTTTAGAGAGCGAGAAAGAGATAAAAGATTAAATGTAGCATGCAATTTGCTTAACGAGCAACTAATAAAGACCCAAAGGTTAATCATCATTGTACATACATTTGCTTCTTGTGAAGATGACTTACAAGTCGTGCGGCTGCAATCAGGACACCAGCTAGTTTCAAAGTATCGGCGATGAACCAAGCAATAGCTTCTTCCACGGCCGTTGCAGACATGGGTAGTAGTAGATTCTGCACCAGTAGCTTGGGTCTTGGTATTGACAAAAGTGGCTGCAGCGTGATTCATTGTTATGTGGAGTAAGAAAAAAAAAGGAGAAAGAGATGATTGGGGAGAAAGCGGTGGTTTGTCTTGAAAGACGATCTATTTATTCGGTACAGCCGACACACACACCATCGATCGAAATGAGTACAAAAAAAAGGGAGGAGCAAAAGAGCAGAAGACTGTACTAGGTTGCACAATGATCATGATTCGAGGTGCGACATGAGCAGGGATCACAACAGCGTTTTTGGCGGGAACGATGGAATGTGCACCTTGGCTCGGGCTTGCTCGAGACATGGCCCCGTGATCATCTCACGGTGCAACAGTGCTGTTGCACACCTCCAAAGATAACTCACGATAAACATATTCAGTTTGGTTTGTGCTTCCTTTTTTTCTTTGGTCCACAAGGCATGTATGTGTGTGTGTTCTCGATCCAAAAATTGCTGCTCTCATTGTCAGGTCCGTATACCCGGATGGCGGCTATTTTGCATAATGAGCGCATTGGTGAGTGTGTGTGTATGTATGTATGTGTGTGCCATAGATTAGCATGGATACTGCATCTTGGTAAGCAATCGGATGTATGCAATCAGCTCACGTGGCCCCACTGATGGCTGCTTGATAGTGTCCATTATTGTTGGTATGCCATACTTGGGTCATCCAGCGCATCAACATTCACCCTTTGACACTCACATCCTTATCCCATGTACCTCATTCCATGGAATTTAGCATCATTGTATCTTGTGTTATGCGAACTTTTGTATCGATGACGACGGTATGTGTATATGATGTATGCTATGACGACAAGCAATGACATACTACCACCCAATGCAGAAAGTGCGTTACCTTTTTGCTCGGTATCGATGTAGATCTTTTTTTCTCATTACTGCAACGAACACACACGTGGACATAATCTTCCAAGAAACTCAAAGAATTGAAGGGTTCCAAAATTTCTTTTCATAAATTTTTATTGACATTGGTGGTGATAAGCTTGTCCCTATCATCATAAAGGGAAATAACCTTTTTAGCTGATAACACTATCAGGTACGAGGATTAATTATAGCACTGGGAGGGAGCAATCGCGGCGGCAATTAATAATATAGCTTCCTTTGCTCACTTTCTGATAGCAAATAGAGGGTGCGAGGCATATCGGTCATCAACATGTACCTCCTAATGTGTGCATATACCTTTGCATAAGCCGCATGGGGTACCGGGTATTCTTTTTTTGAAAAGGAAAGTGCAACCACGATCGGGATCTATCGTACGCTACACTTTTACGCATTAGCTGCATGAATGAAAAAGTTCAAGTGAACGTGCATACACACATGGAGCAACAACCCATGATAATGAGAAGGCACGAAAAAAACCCAAGCTGTTGTGTGTTGTGTCCCCAACTCTTGTACAGTGTTCATGTGAGTGGATGAGCTTATTTCTTTGGTGCATAACCACGAGAGCTGTTCCACAACAGTGATTAGTTGATCGCGTCTTGCAGTCATCGGGTCAATTTCCTCTTTCTGGGGGGGCCCTTGCCCCTTTTTCTCATGGTTGCAAACTATCTCCCATGATCATTGAGACTTTGCACACACCCACACACATTGGCTAATCTTACAAATTCTCAGCAGCAGGAGATGACGGGATGGTATTGTTATAGAGGGAATGCATGTAATACATGGTCGTGGTGTACATACGGGTGTTTCTGGAAAAGGTATCGATCGCCTGCTGAGCGGGGAACAAGTGTTTGTGTCTGTGTGTGCAAGTACCATTTACGTAAACAGCACCTTTTTCATTGCTCATGGCACATGCAAAACATTTCAATGTGCATTGTACTGCTTACAACACTACACACACGCACACACACCCTCTTTATTCTTGTATACTTGCCTATTTGTTGCATCGTTCTCGTCCTACTATGGGTGGTCGGTTACACGAAAGCACGGGCTAAATCATAGAACCATGCTATTTCTAGGGTTACCGTTGCTTCGGGCAACCAAACAACAGCAGCACTACTACAACAATCCATATCACAACAAGCAGCCATCCACTGCTATCTCATTAACAATGCAGCCTGGGGCTAGACCCAAATGCGTCATCACTGCTTCTCTTGACATCATTCTCCACATTCTTCTTATCGGCTGCAGCATAATCCACATGGTCATTACAACAATTCTAATACTACTAATACGATCCACATTTTCTCATCGTCACCATATGATGCTATTAAGGATCGCCTTTACACGTGGAAAACCTTATTGCGTGGGGAAGAGGTGTGAAAAAAGACATGATTCTTGGATGAGGCTCGGTGTCGCTTTGTTATTTCCGGTTTTCTTTGTTCTATGTAGCAAGATTATTGCTGTGTGTTCTTTGTGCAACAGTGCACGTTCCTTTTCGTTTCCGTGAGATGCATTCCCAATCAAGAGAATCTTGCATAAACACATCAATGACTGTGTTCACGTAATACATCCAATCTACCCGATTCTTGCTCGCTGTAATCACATGGGGGGAGGGTACATGTGCTGTTGGATAGTGAATTGCACGTGTAGCAGCTCGTTGTTGCTATAGATGCATCTACTGCTGGTTGAGGGCTGCTATCTATACCACATCCAGCAATGGGTTATTCATCCATACATGTCCTTGGCGTGTTGCAGCATAATAATAAGGTAGTAAGATTGGGACAGCGCTGATCGATGATATCCTCGTCTTTAGTACTACCTGAGATGATCATCACAGCCGGTATATTGAAAAGCCTATATTGAATGCTACGTAGGTTTGCTGGTGTATATCATATTTTCATAGTATTCGCAGCACATCAACTTTTTGTATATCTCAAACTCAAGTTTGCTTCCCTTAACAATGATTCATTTATTGATGCACAATGAGACATCGATTCTTACTACTATATTAAGCTGCTTGTTGACAAGGGGTAAAAGAATGCGACATGATTCTTGGTGATAATGAGGCTACTTTTTGTGCATAGCATCTCAAGATAGAACCATCACAGCAGTACCATTTGATTTTGAGTGGGGGATGTGTGTGTGTGTGTGATATGGAACGATACACCTTCTTGTTGTGGCGGGTGTATTGGCTGACAACGAAAAAGTTCTCTGCATTTTTGTGTCGGTCCTCTTCCTCTCGCTTGCAAGCGTCTTTTTTTGACATACACTACCCAACATGATCTCGGCCATTCAGTGGATCCGCAAAGGTGTTGCTGCCGAACAGCCTGAAAAGTACAAGCTCGACGAATCAGAACTCGAAAAGATTGGCAAAATCGCTGCCGATCGTCTTGGTGAAGCTAAGGTCGACCTTGCCAATGCTCAAAAGGGAGGCGATATGGACATTGATAGCGACGACAGTGAAAATGAAGAGTAAGTTGATCACGGCGTGAATGGTCGTATGGTAAAAGAGGCTCATTGTATTCGTGTAGTGCTGTTCACGAGAAGGATAACGACATGCGAGAATATGATTTGGAAACAGAGGATATCGCTGAAGCTGAAGCAGGTGCGTTATATGCAAAAGGCGATGGGATGTAGGTGAAGGAGGATATTAACATGGATCATCATTGTCATTAGAGCCTGGCAAATTCATGAATAGAAAGGATCTCGCATACTATCAGAATGAGGAGGATGATCCTTATATCACACTCAAGAACGAAGACGATGAAGCTGAGGAAATGGAGGAGATGCGTGTCCTTCCAACCGACAACATGATGTTGGCCGTCAAGACCGAGGATGATGTTTCGCAATTGGAAGTCTATGTCTATGAACGTGAGGAGAACAACTTGTATGTGCACCACGATGTCATGTTGCCATCATTCCCATTGTGCCTCGAGTGGCTCGATTTCCATACCGGTGACAAGGCTGGTCAAGAAGGCAGTGGCAACTACGTGGCTGTTGGTACCTTTGAACCTGATATTGAGATTTGGAATGTGGATATGGTGGATGCTATGTTGCCCCAGGCCATCTTGGGTAGCTCCAATCCTGCTACTGCTGGTGCAAAGCCCAAAAAGAAAAAGTCCAAAAAGGCCAATAGCAATTATCACGTCGATGCTGTTATGGATCTCTCATGGAATAAGCAACACAGGTAAGAATTTCAATTGAGAAGGAGGGGGAGTAGAATGTATAAGCTGACAACATGCATAGAAACTTTTTGCTTTCATCCTCTGCAGACACCACTGTCAAGCTTTGGGATTTGAACAACGCGACATGTGTACAATCATACAGCCATCACAATGACAAGGTTCAAGCCGTCGCATGGAATCCTGTCGAGGCAACTGCATTTGTGTCGGGTGGTTACGACAAGTCAATTTGTGTTTTGGATGCACGATCTCCCGATAACGTGACCCGTTGGACGATTGAGAGTGATGTCGAATCGATTGTTTGGGATCCTCACAACCCCACCAATTTTTATCTTGCCATGGAGAATGGTATGGTGCAGTACTATGATGTTCGTGTGGTTGCCAATGGTGCAGGTGGCAAAGCTATCTTTACCCTCCAAGCTCATGATGGTGCTGTGAGCGCACTTGATGTCAATCCCGTGGTGCCCAATTGTATTGCTACTGGTAGCACAGACAAGCTTGTCAAGGTGTGGAACACGACCGATAATCGACCTAGCATGGTATCTAGCAGAAACTTTGAATTGGTAAGTTATTGTGTGGATATGCAAATGGGTAGGATGGCGGCTTACAGGGATTCTTTTATGATAGGGTCACGTTTTCAGTGCCAAGTTTTGTCCTGATGAAGCCATGGAGCTTGCTATCTCTGGATCGGAAGGCAAGATCCACATTTGGGATATGAAATCGAATGCTGGTGTGCGACAAGCATACAACATTTCCGCCTAGACGCTCATCTTTCACAATACCGCTTTCTCATCCGCATCCCTATTGAACAACTCTCATAGCACATTGTTTTTATATTCATAATCTTGTTTCAATACACGTTCATATAGACGTGATTTGTCTAAAGGCATTACATACTCTTATTCAATCAGCAGTAATCAATCATGTTTGTTGTTTATGAAAGAAAATGATGTGTGCAGTAAAAAAGTGCGGGATCCAAGGGAATACATGACACGTTCTACTAATCCATATGCCTTAAGGAAAAGAATTGCTTGAGTATCTTTATGAACCTCGTGATCTATATAACATTGTAGCGCATTAAGAAAAAGAAGAAGAAGAAGATGATGGATGATATAATTATCCCTCCTTCTTATGTTTGTTGTATCGATATAAATAACAAAGTTCTTGATCTCGAGCACAATGTTTGATTGAATGGATAAAACAACCAACTGTCAAACCACCATCCTTGATTATGGTGGTGCGTTCATTATGCAGTGATGATGTATGCAAAGATAGTTCATGTATATACCCCGCATAGGAGATCATTAGAAAAAAATGCATCATTGATGATCTTGCTCACATGCAGAAGTGTAGAATGATAGGTAGTGGTGATGCGTAGCTTTCAAAACTTTCATGTGGATGATGGTAAATGTGATTATGTGATGCTTAGTCGGCATCTCGAGATTTGATTGGTGACGTGGTTTGTTATTGGATGGTGTGTAAGCAGAGGAGAGCGCGCGCGCTTTATATGTGAGAGAGGGTCGTGGGCGATACTCTTTATTGCTTTATTGTATATTTCCCGAATGGCTACATTTGAAAAGGGTGTCAAGGAATCTGCTGCCAAGCTCGATGGCTCTGGTCTTCGCATTGCCATTGTTCACACGCGATGGAACTATGCTCTCGTCGACCAAATGTACAAGGTTGTATACGACACGTTGATCAAAAAACACGGTGTTTTGCCTGAGAACATTTACACGGTATGTCTTTTTCTTTCAAACATGGGACGTTGACGCGATGGATCATTGTTTTTTTTCTCACTATGATGTGTGTTAATATGTATCCAGGACACTGTGTCGGGTTCATATGAACTTCCAATGGCTGCCAAGCAATTGATTGATTTGTCACGATCCCAAGCATCCGCTACTGCCAGTGATCTTTTGGGTTCTCCCGCACTTAGCAAGAAGGAAGGCTCAGCCAGCAGCAGTGGTGAGAAGAAGACAGGTGCCTTTGATGCAGTGATTTGCCTTGGTATTGTCATTAAGGGTGGCACGGCCCACTTTGAGTACATTTGTGATGCTGTGACACATGGCATTATGCGTGTGCAGTTGGATACTGGTGTCCCCGTTATCTTTGGTGTCTTGACCTGCTACAATGACGAACAAGCTATCGCTCGTGCAAGTACCGAGGAAGGTTTCCATCATTCTGAAGAATGGGCTGCTGCTGCCGTTGAATCCGCCCTACGAAACTACCGCAAGTTGTAAAGGTTTTTGATAGATGAACTCCCTCTCTCTTTCTTTCTCTATCTCTCTTTTTTTGTGTATGTGTGTGTATGTGAGATGTAAACACGTGTAACCATCCTTGAATCATTCTATGTTTTATCTATAAACAACGCCCTCTTCTTTCTTCCTCCCCCCGATGTGATCGTTTATATACATGCGATGTTACATGTGAATCTTGGAATATAGAAGGGATAAGGTTTATGTTTGGTGTTGGCAAGTATTGGGAAACAAGCAAATACTAGGGCTAGTTACACTACATGATGGCACATACGCATGGATTTAGTGGCACAAGTTATATACCTCGAGCCACTTGGGTGGATGTGACAGGTATGCAATCCATAAACTTAAAGAGAGATCAGGGACCAAAATGGGTTGCTATGGAGATAAAATGCATATAGTATCCATGATACGTATCCAGGGAGGAAAAGGGAGGAGGAGGAGACTATATAATAATACGTAAGAGGATGAAGATGAAAAACCAACGAATAAGAAGAGAGCAAAAGATTCCTCAGGTACACTGCAATAGGTAGGTGACACCATGACGTGGTGATACGAGTTCGGAACATGCACGGGTGTCACCTTGCCTTCTCTTTTACCACCACATCATCATCAAAACCCAGTTAACTTTTTTATCCTCCAAACCTGCGCCTCCCCCTCCCTCTTTTTCAGAACCCAGTAACCGATACCCTAACAAGATATTCACTTGGTAAGCCACTTGTATTCCCTTTCGCGTTCTTACTCCTACTCAACTTCTTCACCCCCACCACTCGAAAGATTTTATGTCCGTTTACAACCATCGTCCCATGATGCCTGCGGTTCAGAGCCGCATTGTCGAAATGCTGGATGCCATCCGCGTGGAATTCGATCAACTTGCTCAAGAAGCTTACGTGTGTAAAAGTCAACGAGATGACTTTGAGCTTAAAAGTAAAAGTCGTTTATTCGCGTTGTCAACTCTATATTGATTATCTTCTCTTCTCTAGTGAACGCGCAGGTGCAAGAGATGAATCATTTTCAAAAGAGTCTGCTTGAACTAGAAAGATCACAAAAAAGCCTGAAAGAACAGTAAGGATCGGATATTCGGTTGGCGAAAAGGGGGGGGGGTAGTGGTGATGTGGATTTGACAGAAGAAGAGCAAGCACTGTTACAAAAAGGAGTAGAGCGGGAAACTCATGGCTCATCATCATTAATCAATCTTTGATCCACGCGTATCCTACCAACAGTTACGAAGAAGAAATCGCTAGACTAAGACAACAACTTGAACAAGCACATGCACGTGGAGGACAACCACATCCTCAGCAACAACCACCACCACCACCTCATCCTGCTCATCCTTCACAACAACCACCATCTTCGTTGCCACCTACAACACAATCAGCTGCTACTCGAGATGTACCTGTTCATCATCAACATCAACATCAACCTACTCCCCCTCCACCCAATCTCGGTCCTGGAGGATCAAATTATTTTGGTGGTATCATGAACAATCCACATGATAGTCCAAGAACAGCTCAACAACAACAACAACAACAACCTGGATTAGCTACTCCACCTGCACATCACAATCAGCAATCATATCCAGGCTATCCACCTTCAGCTACTCCACAGCAGCAACAACAACAACATCCTGGTTACCCCAATGGATCAGCTCCTGCTATGCATCATCCACCATCTAGTTCACAAGGTAACCAACCAATGCCACCTTTAATAATCAAATGCGTATACTCAAATGGGATCCTATTATAGCTCCACCGCCACCTACATCACAAGCAGGATTATACGGAGGACGCATGCCTACATCTCCAGCACCGGGGCCGTATCCTCGGCAGGAACATGGTATATAAAAGAATGAAATTTAGTGGTGGTAAAGTGATCAACCGGATTCTCCTAGGAGGTTACGGATATGCTCGTGTTACTGGTCCATCGTCAGGAGCTACTGCTGCTATACCTGGAACACCACCATTACCAGCACCCCATCACCATCAACAACCACCACCACCACCGCCATCCACTTCAGCACAACAACCACCAACACAAGCTCCTCCACCACCACCACATGATGCTACTGATCCACGTCAGTATACTTCTCCTATGCCACCACCAGCTCGTCCTCCAAGTGCCATGTCTAAATTGGACAACACTACTTCGCCTCATCCACCTCATTCAGCTACTCCTACTACCACAGCACCAGCATCTTTATGTGAAATTGATCCACAAAGTGTCCCTGCAAACATGAAAATGGAAGGCCAAGATTGGTTTGCTTTGTATGTATCATGTCCTTTGTTATAATTCGATCCATGCCACTCACTGCTTATTGCCATTTAGGTCAAGCCCTGTATTGCCACGTTATCTTAGTGTCGATCTTGTTCACTCACTTGAGCATGCTAGTGTGGTGTGCTGCGTCAAGTTTAGCAATGATGGAAGATACATGGCAGCAGGATGCAATCGGATCACTTACATCTACGATGTGGCTACAGGACGACAATTATGTGCTCTTCAGGATGATAGCGTACAAAGAGATGGTGATCTTTATATTCGTTCGGTATGTTTCAGCCCTGATGGCATGTACCTTGCAACGGGTGCTGAAGATAAACAAATTCGTGTAAGTGTTGGACCCATTCCTTCTCTTTAAACGTGTGTGCAAGTGGACCCACCTATATGAAATTAGATTTGGGATATTGCTCGTCGTATGATCCGTACACGCCTTTTGGGTCATAATCAAGATATTTATTCACTTGATTTCGGCCGTGATGGTCGCGTTGTTGTATCAGGCTCGGGCGATCGCACAGTGCGCATTTGGAGCATTGAAGAGAGCCGTTGTATTCATACATTGCCTATTACCGATCCAGAGCAAAAGGATCCTGGTGTCACAAGTGTAGCTGTATCACCCGATGGACGATTGGTAGCTGCTGGTAGTTTGGATAAGATGGTGCGTGTTTGGGATGTCCAAACCGGTCAACCATTGGAACGTCTAGAAGGACACAAGGATAGCGTGTATTCGGTCGCATTTATGAGCAATGGACGTACCCTTGTCAGTGGCAGTCTTGATAAAACGATCAAACTTTGGCAGCTTGGTACCGATCGCGGCAAAGGTCAACATCCTTGCAAGATGACATTGACAGGTCACAGGGATTTCGTTCTCTCAGTCGCATGTACACCTGATGATCGTTGGATTGTATCTGGTTCTAAGGATCGTGCTGTTCAATTCTGGGATGCAAGGACAGGTCAAGCTCAACTTATGCTTCAAGGACACAAGAATTCAGGTATGCAACTTTGGGGTTTATTGATAAGGGTTGATGACTAAAGATGCTGTTTATAGTGATCTCGGTGGCAGTAACTGCTAATGGTCGACCTGTGTTTGCTACGGGATCCGGTGATAATAGAGCAAGGATCTGGAGTTACGAACGTGTCGCATAGTGCTTTTATTTTGTGATGATATAAAGAAGAAATGATGATCAAATGAACAATGCATGAATGATGATGTACAATGGGATATATGCAATGAGTAAAAGACAACAGGTGTAATTATGGGTTTTCCTTGATTGCATCAAGCCATTCTTGGAACGTTTTATCTTGATAGGCGAGATCGAATGCAATGGATCCATCTTTGACGAGATTTCCTTCCTCGATGATCTTGTTGATTGATCGTATATCCTTGTCCACTTGTTGCAGTTGCTGAAGTCGACTTTGAACTTTGGATCGTTGCTGTGAGAGGAATAGGCCATGCTTTGATCTGATGTGTTCTGTAAAAGTGGAAAAGGGGGGATCAGCATCCTATTCTAATGACAACAACCAAAGAAACATACTTTTGAAAGCATCTCCCGCTTGTGTGATGGCATCAATAGAATCCTCGTTGGGAAGCGGCGTTGGGACTCGAACATCACGTTTATGCAAATCATCATGCCAATCCCCCACTATCATTCCAAAGGTAAATTAAACGTTTTCCACATAGGTCATATCCTCTCACCTAATGACTCGAGCGATTCTCGGATATCGGATTCAGGAGGGTCCATGTGTACAAGTGCATCAACTAGTGTTATGATTTTATCAGCTTCAATAATGGTTAAGAAGATGGTTATTGATTACCTCGCATGAGTGTCTCACCGAGAGTTTGGATAAGACCCGATCTTGACTACGACGATGTGATGATTGAAAGATGAGATGTGTGTATATATGATCGTGAGTGTGGTATCCACAACTTACTGGATTCAGATATGGGTGTAATGCATCCTTGATTTGCTCTAAACGTGTGCTGTCACGGGATTTTGGAATGACATTGTAGCTGTATAATTGTTGTCAATGATACCAGCCTGGATGAACCATGCTCTACGAGAACCCACCTTTCTGGTTTCAATGGTAAACGATGAAAGAGATCGACATGCTTGCGAATGCTGCCCGTCAACACGTCCAATACTGATTCCAATTCTTCTGCTAATTCCTCCTGTGCTTCACTTCTCATCGCTTGATCCTAGAATAAGAAGACGTGGTATAAGCTTAAAGATCGACGACATGTAATACATTGAAACAAACCTCTTCATGAAAATCCCGAATCATTTTTGCGCAATCACGGTTCTCATCCATCAATTGTACTACTCGAGATTGTCTTTCAGCCTGCGATAATACCTTATTAGCCAAATGCGATCATAAACCAGGAACGGTTTGATATCTTACCACTGTATGAATCAGGTCATCCATTGTGTTGCTCTTCTCCTCCAATTCATCAGGTAGTTCACTCTCAAGTTGATCCGCAATCGCTTTCAAGGACTTTAGCTCCGTGGCACTTGCTCTGCTTTCGGCTCGCATACGAATACATTGCCTGGTATGTATCCTCTTAGCATCAAAGCAAAACTTCCATCCTTCCTCTTATCTTACCACAGCGCTTCTTGAATGTTTGAATCAGGGTAAAAATGGTTGACACGTGCACGCACTTGGTGAGATAGATCCCGTACACGTTGTTCTAACTCTGTTTCCTTTTGTTGTATCTCGACGAGCTGATCCAGAGATATTCGCTCATGTTGGATATGCGTTCTTTCTTGTTGTTCTGGCTGTGATGAGGGCGGTGGTATCTCGATTGGTAACGTGTCCAAATAATCTCTTAAGCGTGCCAATGCTTGATGTGTTGTTATGGATGTCAGGTATTTTTTGATGGATTCGTTGGTGTTATCATCGCTATCGTTGTTGTTGTACAAGAGTCGATGTTCCAAAAGTTGACACAGCTGTTGGATCGTATGGCTATCGCCATCGTCATCGCCATTATCATCATCACCATGTTGCGTACGCCGTGCCTGGTCCTGCTGTTGTATCTCGGTCAACATTTGCTGGTATGCCTTTTGCTGAGAGATCCATTCGTTGCATTGGTGTTGATAGCATTGTAATAGTGACGATCGAACTTGTTTTGCTCGAATCTCGCTTTCGACACGTGCAAGCTCATGTTCTATGCAACGATCGTCAACCTGGTGTCGCTTGACATGCATTCCAACTCGTGCGTTCTACTTGCCTAGTCTTTGCATACGCTCCAACGTCTCCTGATTCCTCTTTTTGCTCTCCAGGTAGCGGGCTTGCTGCTGATCGTCATTCATAGGCACTTGAGCACGTTGAAAATGTTGATAAAGAAAGGAACAGGATGTGCCCTATTCAATCGGATTTCCTTATCCCACCCTCCCACCCCGACATCTTCGTATACACACGCACGCACATAGCTATACGCATAAATAAAAGTATAAGGACATTCATTTTACAATGATCATGAGCTACGTGTTGGGCGTCCTCTGTATTTCATGTGATGTGGAAGGGAAGATTTTAAGGGTCTTTCATAAAGGCATGCGCTAAGCATTCCAATGATGTTAGTAGAGGGCGTTTTACATGCATCCAAAATGCTTCATGGGTGTGATACCAAGAACGAGGATAAAGCGATTTGATCCATATCCATAGGAAAAAAGCAAGAACTTGTGTGTTTTGGGGATGCGCAGTCATTGTCTAAAACCAGTGATTTAGCCACAAATGAATCACGGGAGGTAGCTACATCAAAAGAAACGGGATACGTATATGGGTATGCGCTTCATCAAGATAGATGGCTATATCTTGTACCTCATAACAAGAATCAAAAAACACAATGACGACCACAACGACAACGAAAGCATAATAACAACAATGAAAGAAATGCTAAAAATGACCACAACGATCAGCTCTAATGCACAAGGTTAATATCCATCTTGATACTGTGCCCATGTAAGCTATGCTTAGGATTGTAGAGTAGTCAAAGAGATATGATGGAAGGATAAAAGAGAGGTGTGGGATATGACTGATAGGCGACAACATGATTTCCTTTTAGTTGTGTGTCATTGGGCGCTTGAATTTCTATGCTCACAAAGAAAGAATTGGAAGATAAATGATTGCTGGGGGAGGTAATGCATGATAACATGGTAAATTGGTGGACGTCTTCACTAGTAGTATGTTGTTTGTTCTCTTCTAAGAAGAGCCTAGGTGTGTTGATTGTCCCAAATTAACTTAGGTGGCATTAAGCAGCATCAAACAATGAATCAATCTGCTATCCTTTTCAGACATTTAAGAATCATTCGTAGTGCTCCTATATGCATACCCTATACTAGAGATTTGACATGGCCAGGCTACGTAAATGGTATGACACAAGGCCACGTAGAGGTTTTGAAGTATCCCGCTGTATGGAAACATGGCGACGAACACCATCAAACATCCAATTTCAAGGTGTGATTACCCTGCATGTACGTTTGTGAGTATGAGCTCTCCATGATCGACATCCCAAAGCCGTGGTATCCAGGCAACAACATACTTTTAATGCGACTATATTTATTTAAATGTCCGCATGATGGCACGTTGCCACACGACCAGGCACCTGTCCAATAGCTTATTGTGAAACACAAGTGCCAATGATCGGCATATTCCTGATTTTCGGAGCACACTGTGATGCAAAAAGATAGGGTACCGCTTTATGGTGGTGGACTGCTTTGAATTGCAAGAGGTTCGGGACGCGGCTGCCGTCATATAAAAAGGCGTATCAGCTTGCAAAAGTTTTTCCTTTTCCCTTTATCTCCTTTTCCATGGCATACACTTCCCTCGCTCAAGTTGACGACTTACCCGAAAGTGTACCGGTGTTGCGTCTCGATGGCTATGATTCAGATCTCAGCAGCATCGATGAACAAGATCCATTCGGGCGCATGACACTTGTTGAAAGCTCAACTCCTCCCGAGTATGGTGCTATTGGCAAAGTGACATTTGAATTGTTGGATACACCTATTGAATTGGCTCAAGATCTGAGTGGTGGTTGTGGCGGCAAGATTTGGGAAGCAGCTGGTGTTATGGTGGATTACATGCTGTGGAAGCAAAATCAAACGCAAGGTCTCTTTTTGCAAGGAAAGAAAGTACTGGAACTTGGTTCAGGCACTGGTCTAGTTGGTTTGGCTGTTGCTAAGGGATGTGCCAATGTTGACACCATGGTTATCACCGATCAAATGTAAGCATCAATTTTTTTCCTTTTATGTCATGATAGAGCCTTGGCGTTGACAAATCAGCTGTGCCGTTGCTTTGTAGTCCCATGATGCACCTTATGAGCCAAAACATCACACTTAACAAGCTGGATGGTCGAGTGCAAGCCAAAATCTTGGATTGGTAAGAAGCAAATGCGAGAGTGTTTTTTAATCCACGATGTTAACTAAGCTACAGGGGAGAGCCCATCTCATCTGATATCCCTGTCCCGGATGTGATATTGGCTTCCGATTGTGTATATCTAGAAGTGGCATATCAACCTTTGATTGATACGTTGGTAGCATTGTCAAACAAGGATACTGATATTTACATGAGCTATCGGAAACGAAGAAGAGCCAACAAAAGGTTCTTTCAAATGGCAAGGAAAAAGTTTCATTTAATTGAGGTAAGGAATCGATGAAAGAGGTATATAAGGATTATGTATTTACTCTTTTGGATTTAAAGGTTACCGAAGATCCCAAGCGGGAGCAGTATACCAAGGATGGTTTACGATTGTATCTCATGAAGAAAAAGTGCTAGTTGTATATGTTTATTGCGAATACCCTTGATCATATTGTCATGTTGTAATATACACCATCACCGTTTCATCCATATTGTAGCGCACTGCATGGGTTTTATTGTTTTTCTTATGAACATGGTCTTTGTACAATGAGCAGTAAATGATGATTTAGTTGATAGAATCAAGGATAGGGCCAAGAGTTTCAGTGACCTTGTCACCGATTTGAGTAGTCGATTGGTCACCGCCCAAGTCGCGAGTACGCACACCACCATCCAAAACTTGACGTACAGCGGTCTCAACAGCCTTGGCTTCCTCTTCGAAACCAAGCGAGTATCGAAGCATCATGGCAACACTGAGGATGGTAGCAATAGGGTTGGCAACGTTTTGGCCAGCAATATCAGGAGCTGATCCATGGATAGGCTCATACAAACCAACACACTTGCTCTTGCCATCGGGGAGACCATTCAACGAAGCGGATGGCAACAAGCCAAGAGAGCCGACAATGACAGAGGCTTCATCCGAAAGAATATCACCAAACATGTTCTCAGTGAGGACAACACCATTGAGCTTCTTGGGGTTTTGCACCATAGCCATAGCAGCTGAGTCGACAAGATGATGCTCGAATTCCAATTGAGGGAACTCACGTTCAAGCGTTTCAGTGACAGTCTTGCGCCAGAGACGAGAAGTGGCCAAAACATTAGCCTTATCAATGGAATGGATCTTGCCAACAGGGTTTTGCTTCAATGCCAACAAGGCAGCGAGACGAGTGACGCGTTCAATTTCTTCCTTGGAATAGGGGAGAGTATCGTATGCTAAAAACACACGCCCATATGAATACATGGATACCGCTGGCTGCCATTGCCTCTATGATCACTTACCCTTGCCATCTTCACCAGCTTCCTTACGATCACCAAAGTAGATGCCACCGACCAATTCACGAACAAAGACAAATTCAACACCTTGAACAACTTGATCCTTGAGGGGGGACAAGCTTGTCAAGCTCTCTGATGCAAATGTCACAGGACGCAAGTTGGCATAAAGGTCAAGGGACTTTCGAAGCTTCAACAATCCTTGTTCAGGACGAGGTCCACTGCCAATCTTGGCACCAGGAAGACCACCAACAGCACCAAGCAAGATAGCATCAGCAGCCTTGCATGCATCCAATGCACTATCAGGAAGGGGTTCGCCTACGCAATTCAAATGTCAGCTATTCTCCCACGCATACCATTCACGTCCCCTGTACGCGTCTTCACCAAGCACCCATTCCTCATTTCAGAGTCCCAATGACAAGTGTGTGTGCGCATGTACATACCAGTCTTCTCCAAAGCAGCAAGACCAATGAGCTCATTCTTGAATTCAAACTCGACATTGAGAGCCTTGGAACGGTGAGCAGCTACCTTTTGCAACACCTTGACAGCTTCGCCAACGACTTCGGGACCAACGCCGTCACCAGGAAGGCACACAATGGATATTTTCTTGGGAGAAGCCATACTTGAAGTAGTTGAAGATGTGAAACGATAAAACAAAGAGAAAGAGTGAAGCAGAAATGACAACCACCGCTCGATCCTGCTTGACCACCCGATTCACCGTTACACGATGAATCACTATGGATGCATCTCTTTTGATTGGCTGTTGCTGATCCATCAGTCATCGTCGCTCTTTATGGATATCGTGTATTCCTCGTGATCTTTTGACATGTCGCTCCCTCCCCCCTATTTTCTATCTATCATTTGTCATTGGTTGATCCATATGAAATAAGGTTACATCGCCCATCTTTTATACACTGCTTTCATATATAGAAATATCATCATCTCGCATACAAAATACATTTATCGTTATCCTCAATCAATGAGAAGATGTAAAGTGTTTATTCCTTAGAAATGACAGGGATTCTTTTTCTGTACAAATGCAAACGGGAAAGAAAAGTAGTAACTTTTTCAGGTACAAAAGGGAATTATAGGTGTGTGATTGGATACATTGGATAGGAGCTATTGTGTGTGTGCTTTGGATGTTTGAATGGGTGATGCTTAGTTCTTGCCAACGTTCTCAGGACGAAGTTGACGAACAGTCTTGCCAGCACGCCAGATTTCAGATTCACGGATTTCCTTAAGCTCTTCCTCGAGCTTTTCACGGTAATCAGGTTGAGAGTTACGATCAAGGGAGCGAGCAGTCTCGGAACCATCTCTGACGGAAGCATAAAGTTGTTCAAAGATAGGCTTGGAGGCATCATGGAATGGGCGCCACCAATCAAGAGCACCACGTTGAGCAGTGGTAGAGCAGTTAGAGTACATCCAATCCATACCACGTTCACCAATCAAGGGGTAAAGAGATTGGGTGGCCTCTTCAACGGTCTCATTGAAGGCTTCAGAGGGAGAGTGGCCATTGGCACGAAGGACTTCATATTGAGCTTGGAACAAGCCTTGGATGGCACCCATCAAGACACCACGCTCACCGAACAAATCAGAGTACACTTCCTTTTCAAAGGTGGTCTCGTACATGTAACCAGAGCCAATACCAATACCCAAGGCAATGGTGCGATCACGAGCCTTACCACTAGCATCTTGGTAAACAGCGAAGGAGGAGTTGATACCACGACCCTCTTGGAACAAGCGGCGGACAGTGAAACCAGATCCCTTCGGGGCAACAAGGATCACATCAACATCTATGGAAAAGATATGATGTGTCACCACTTTTGCTGCAAGCGCACATACCACCGACATAGATTCCGAATCCAAAAATACACTTACCCTTGGGAGGGACAATATCAGTTTGGTCCTTGTAGACAATAGAGAAACCATGGGAGAAGTAAAGGGTCTTGCCAGGAGTGATGAGAGGTGCCATCTCGGGCCAAATAGCCTTTTGGTAGGCATCAGAGAGCAAGTTCATGACAACGGTAGCTTTCTCGGTAGCCTCAAGGATAGGGAAAAGGTTCTTGCCTGGAACCCAGCCTTCTTCAACAGCTTGGTTGAAGGTCTTGCCTTCACGTTGACCAATGATGACATTGACACCATTGTCACGCAAGTTCAAAGCTTGACCACGGCCTTGGGGACCATAGCCAAGAACAGCAATGGTATCATCCTTGAAGGTCTCAAGCAACTTTTCACGGGGAACATCGGAGCGCTCATAAACGGTTTCCTCAACACCACCAAAGTTAAGGGTCTTGTAACCGCGCATAGGAGTCATCTAAAATATACACCGAGTGAGTGACGCGCTTTAGATCACATGGGACACAACACACTACTTACGGAAGCCTTGACAGCAGTTTGCTTCAAGTTGGCTGAAGCCATAGCAGCAACAGGGCGTGCAACAGCGGGCACGATAGCACGGCGGGAAGCAGCACGAAGAGCAGTAGCAAAGACACGAGAGGCCATTTTTTGAAAAAAGTGAAAAAGGAAAACGATGTGAAGGAAAATGCAACACGCGCAAAGTGTCAGCCTCTTTTAAGCAAGTGGGGGTCATCGTGACGGGGTTTTAGCATGTGTAGCGGCAACCCGTGTTGCGGGTAGCATGTCAAGTCGATTCATAGTGTGATGTGGCCAATAGGCGCACTGCTTAGGTTATATCTTATCAATACAATGGCCAAGCGTGAATTTGATTGGTGTGACTCATTTCGATGTAAAGGATCCCTGAACAAGTCATGACGACCCAAAGATTGCACAAGCGCCTTATATAAACCCCATTGATCAAGATCTGGTTCATAGATCTACCAAGATCGGTTTCCTTACTTTGGTGTTAAGCATCATTACCTGGTAAGACTTCTTTAAACATGGGGCATGTCCAAGGGGATGCAAATGCAACTGACTCACTCTGATTTGGATGCAGATTTAACGCCCGACTCCATCGAAAGTTTTTCTTAAAGTTCAGCCAAAAGAGATTATCTCTTTTATTTTTTATCGGATTACACCTCCTCACATTCTTCCTCTTTCCCTATCTTTTATAAGCCGTCTTTGGGCATTTATCTTTTTATCTTTTTTGCATATCCATCATGATGTCCACTGCAGCATTTCGAATGTCATCAAGGCAGCTCTTTCACCGTTACACTGCCACCAGCGGCAAACGAGCAATGGCCGCTTGCATGATCCACACTTCTCGCAAAGCTACTGGTGCCGCTGCTACACAGTACGTTGAACAAAGAAAATCGGCCACATGGTTTTTTATTAACTTTTTTTGGATCATAGTGCTGCACCCTCTCATGAGCGAGCTGCTGTGCAGACGCTTCCAAAGTCCCAACGACGTCCTCAACCTCTAAAGTATCGAAAGAACAACGCTGTCGAAATGGATGACTCGTTTGTCGGTATGACAGGTGGTGAAATCTTCCATGAAATGATGTTGCGTCATAATGTCAAGCATGTCTTTGGTTACCCTGGTGGTGCCATTCTCCCTGTATTCGATGCCATCCATGAGTCAAAGTACTTTGATTTCATCTTGCCTCGACATGAACAAGGTGCTGGTCATATGGCTGAAGGCTATGCACGAGCCACGTAAGTTTTAAAAAAAGGGGGGGTAGAGGTGGTTAGTGATCATCCATCCAAGGTAGGCTAACTTTTTTATTTCATTTGATAGTGGCAAGCCTGGTGTTGTCCTTGTAACCTCTGGTCCCGGTGCTACGAATGTTGTCACTGCTATGGCTGATGCTATGGCTGATGGTACTCCTCTTGTTGTTTTCAGTGGTCAAGTTGTGACTTCAGCTATTGGTACGGATGCTTTCCAAGAAGCTGATGTTGTTGGAATTTCACGTGGTTGTACCAAATGGAATGTGCTTGTCAAGGATATCAGCGAACTTCCACGTCGTATCAATGAAGCCTTTGCTATTGCCACAAGTGGTCGTCCAGGTCCTGTTCTTGTTGATCTTCCCAAGGATGTCACTGCTGGCATCTTGCGTCGTCCTATTCCTAGCAACCCATCGAT
This sequence comes from Lichtheimia ornata, assembly GCF_029851405.1. NCBI lineage: Eukaryota > Fungi > Mucoromycota > Mucoromycetes > Mucorales > Lichtheimiaceae > Lichtheimia > Lichtheimia ornata. Next base: position 54,558 of record NW_026695341.1, read on the forward strand.
TCCATCACGCCCTACTGCTATCCCTAATACTGCCATTGGTGCCTTTACGGAGGAAGCTATTGCCGCTAAGCGTGACCCCGTCTTGCATCGTGCTGCCGAACTCATCAACATGGCTAAGCGTCCTGTCATCTATGCTGGTCAAGGTGTTTTGAGCCATCCTGAAGGTCCTGAAACCTTGCGAAAGCTTGCTGATGATGGTAACATTCCTGTCACCACCACCCTTTGTGGTTTGGGTGCCTATGATGAAATGGATCCCAAGTCGCTTCATATGTTGGGTATGCATGGTTCTTGTTACGCCAACCTTGCTATGCAAAATGCCGATTTGATCATTGCCCTTGGTGCTCGTTTCGATGATCGTGTCACTGGTATCATTCCTTCCTTTGCTCCTGAAGCTGTCAAGGCTGCACGTGAAAACCGTGGTGGTATTTTGCACTTTGAAATCATGCCCAAGAACATCAACAAGGTCGTTGAGGCTACCGAAGCTATTGAAGGTGATGTCACCGAGAACCTCAAAATGATCTTGCCTCATGTGGAAAGATCCGAACGTACCGAATGGTTCAGCATGATCAATGAATGGAAGGAAAAATACCCCTTCTATTACGACTTGCCTGCTACCGACAAGGATGCCTTGAAACCCCAGCAATTGATTGAAGAACTCAACAAGCAAACCATGGACAACAAGGAAAATGTCATCATTACTACCGGTGTGGGTCAACATCAAATGTGGACTGCCCAACTTTATCGATGGCGCCATCCCCGTACATTCATTACCTCTGGTGGTCTTGGTACCATGGGCTATGGTCTCCCTAGTGCCATTGGTGCCAAGGTAGCTCAACCTAACAAGACTGTCATTGACATTGATGGTGATGCCTCATTTTCCATGACTGGTAAGCACGTGATTTAATAATGGCCTTGTTGTTGGATCAATATGACTAATTGTGATTGTATATACAGCTATGGAATTGGCCACTGCAGCTGAGTTTAACATTGGTGTCAAGGTTCTTTTGATGAACAACTCCTTCCAAGGCATGGTCAAGCAATGGCAAGATTTGTTTTATGAAGAACGGTATTCTGGCACTGTTATGAAGAACCCTGACTTTTGCAAATTGGCCGAGGCTATGGGCGTGAAGGCTATTCGTGTCACCAAGACTGAAGAGATTCCCGAAAAGATGGCTGAATTCTTGGCTCACGATGGACCTGTGCTTATGGATGCTGTTGTTTGCAAGCATGAACAACTCTTCCCCATGGTACCAGCAGGCAAAGCTTTGGATGACTTTATCATCCATCCCAAGATCAAGGCAAGGCTCAGCAGCAGCAGCAAGCAGTAAAAAAACAAACACAAAACAAAAGCATTTACATACACCCCATTAATCCCATCATCCTTTTATTCCACCTTTTCTCTCTCACAAAACGAGGATGATGTTTCCATCAACAATAACCTTTTTCTCATCGATAATTATGCTATGCCCCCATCACACACACAACATCCTTTTTTGCATTTGTTTGCTTTTCTTGTAGCTTGTCATTTTCATTATACTCGTATCCCCATGCTTTGCGCAAAAGAATAAAAAAAAACTGCATGATCAGATCGTATACGTGAAACCCGACTCTTTCTCTCTCTTTCACACACACGCTTTAAAGCCATTTCGTGTCCGCTGACGCTTTTGGCGGGGGAAATATCCAACGCTTCTCTCTTTCCATCACCAACATGTCCATGGCTGTATGTCGCTTTCACACCACATGCTTCAACGTCGGCAACTCCATGCTCATTTTCTATTTTCGTTCAGAGTCTTCTCGGTCTTTCCACGCCTGTGGACGTGGATATCACCTTTGCTGATGCCGATCAACGCAAACATGTGGACATCAAAGTCGACAAGGACCGCACAGAAACGTATCCAGTGTATCTCGATGGCGAAACTGTTAGCGGCAAGGTAATAATAAAAGACGACTCGACTCGACACTGCCTATCAAAAAGTTGGATATCTTGTTTATCATTCTCTTTCAACCAGGTCAATATTCGTTTGCGAAACGGCAAACGACTCGAACACAATGGTATCAAGGTCGAGTTTGTGGGAAGCATAGGCAAGTACAAGATAGGCGATTGGATGTTCTATTGATGTATGTAGGTCGAAGAATGGGCTAATACGTATTCTATCAGAGCTCTTTTACGATCGAGGACGCCCGCATGAATTCTTGACCCTTTCTCAAGAAGTAGCAGCTCCCGGCGAACTTCGTCAAAACACCTCATTCGATTTCGAGTTCAAACGCGTGGAGAAGCAATATGAATGTTACAATGGTATCAATGTGCGATTAAGGTAAGCAAAACAGGGTGGAAAGGAATCGAGGTTGCGTGGGATGAGGATCTTCTTGGCATTATGGGAAGGTCATTGGTTGCTTGCTGCGCAGTTATACATACTCAGCTCACACACTTGCGTGTTCCTCAGATACTTTGTGCGTGTTACCGTATCTCGTCGTCTTGCCGATCTTGTTCATGAAAAGGATATCTGGGTCTACTCTTATCGAATGCCAACGGACGTCAACAACTCTATCAAAATGGAAGTTGGTATTGAGGACTGCTTGCACATTGAATTTGAGTACAACAAGTCCAAGTAAGTAGGGGTATAGGAAAGGGAAGGAAGGTTGCTCATATCAACGATCAAACCAGGTATCATCTAAAAGACGTCATTGTCGGCAAGATTTACTTTTTGTTGGTACGCATAAAGATCAAGACAATGGAGCTGGCAATTATTCGTCGTGAGACGACTGGAGCAGGTAAATTGAGGAGAGAAAGAATGGGCTAAAATTAGCATACGATTGACCTTGATGTTTTTAGCACCCAACCTGTACAATGAAAGTGAGACTGTGACCAAATTTGAAATCATGGATGGTGCTCCAGTGCGTGGCGAGACAATCCCTATTCGACTGTTTTTGGGTGGTTTCGATTTAGCACCTACTTTCCGAGGTAACGATGGCGTATAGGATGGGATGGATTGCATGTTGGGTACTTAATTGCTTTGGGTATATGGCAGATGTCAACAAGAAATACTCGACAAGATATTACCTCAACTTGGTATTGATTGATGAAGAAAATCGTCGCTATTTCAAGCAGCAAGAGATCACCTTGTTTAGACGAAAGAGTAAGTTTAGCACAATGGATTATGAACAAAACAATTAACTTGGACCTTAGTTGATGACGGCTACCCACCTGACGATGAACCTGTCGTCAATGCTTAAGCGCTTGTACTACCATGTATCATTTTACAGACGCATGATTCCCCATTTTCCCATTTTCCTGTACTGCCCTCTTTGGACGACAACTCCATTCAACAACAATAATGCATAAAGCGATATTTGACGATGAATACTACCACCAGCTCCTTATTATGTATACTTGTTGTGAAGATCAAATCAGATGAACGTTTTTACTATGATGATTGAGGACCTATATACAGTGCGTCTTTATGCTTCTACGTCTAAATTAATTCCACATTGCCTCCCAGCAGCAAATCTCGAACGACGTTGTATCGCAGGATATAAATATCGTCTTTCTCGAGCATTGTAGTCTCTTCGTCTCTGTATAATAAACCACCGTGAGATGTGTCTTCATATTACAAAACGTAACGCACATACCTTTGATCGAGCTGTATTGGCCCACAATTTTCCCTTACACGGATAAACACGGGTGCCTCCATATTCGCCCTTACCACTATAGCCATCCGTAAGCATGTTGTTGTGTCCTTGAATTGATCCTCTTACCCATATCATAATCAGCCACCTTTTCATCTTGCTTGTGTTGACCAGCTGGCATGAGATGTAGAAACGAATCATGGTTGTGAGATTCCAATAGCTCTTGATACCTATACATCGAAGAGTCAATACACCATCGATTCAACTATCCTTGTACCTTACCGCCTAGCATATGCAGTCTCTTGTGGAGAGAGGATATTATCATCTTGATGCGCCCTTCGAAGGATTTCTAGTGTGCATTTTTCGATCTACTCCTCCCCATCCATCAATTTGGTTGCCGTCTTACATAGCTTCCCCACACTCAATCAATACCTTGTATAATCGTGTCCGCAAGTAACTTCGAACCACAAACTTGATACGCTCGATCTCATTTTGAAAAAGCATGGATATAAACTTGCGTTGAGGATTGTCCATAGTCTCCATGATGGTCTCGGTCTAGTATCGTGGATAGATGGGTAAGACAAGGGCGTTTAAGGAGTCGTTTAAAAGCTCACTTGATCCTCAATAGCCTTGAGTAAAGGTTCGACAAGATAGCGCTTGTATGGAAGAAGTTCAGGGGAATTGCGTTCATTGATCCAAGCTTGGGTAAGATTGGCAACTGTATCTGCGTGGTCGATGCGAATGCTACTGAAATCGTTGACGCCGAGAAGGGTATCATCTTGAGTTAGGTCGAAAGAGCCACCCAGCGATTGGCTTTGGCTTGGTGAATCCTCTCCTCCCAACATTGTGTGTATGAGTGCAAAGATCTTATTTGGGTGACAGCAAGACACGGCAAACCGCGTTCTAGGAAAATCCGAGCAGATCACGCGTGGTGTCACTAATGGATTCCGACCTCGTCGTAGTAGATGAGCTAGCTAGCTATTCATTGTTTCTCGTTTCCATGGCAAGCCATAAATCATCCTTTCTTTATACTCATTTACATTGTGTTTGTGTCATGTTGTCCATTGTGCTATTACTTTACAGTGGGGAAGATCACGCCACGCTTCTCCTTGTGCAAGGAAATATTTCCATTAATGATAACAAGACAAGTGGGGTGAAAATGAGGCAACCTCATGATTGTTTAATACAAATCGCATATATAAAACGACTTTTGTGAATGTGGACTAATCCTCAGTAGCTGGGTGGTTGACCTTGGGATTGAAGAAGAGAGATTCGGGTCCCCAGAAAAAGTCGTGTGCACGCATATTCAAGTATGGATAATGAACCCACTTGTGTGGATGATGCTTCAAATGTTCTTCATGTGCCATGGCAAGGTTGTAAGCGTTGATACCGGTTGCAAGCAAACTAAAAGAAACAAAGAAAAAACAAACAAGGTAAGCTGACGTCGACAAGTGGTTTGTGTGTATGTGTCTCATACACAATCAACAACTCCTTCTCTTTTCCTCTTCCCCACCCCCATACAAAACGTTCATTATCACTTACGCAGGAATGCAGACAAAGAGACTGATCTTCTTCCATGTATCAGCAGCCTCTAAAGTAAATCGTGGTGGGAAAATCGGTTACACGGTCAACGGACTTTTTCTACTAGACATAATAATAGCATGATGATGATGATACATACTGCCAGCATGCTCCTTGACAGCATCACGTTCACGAGCAAACTTTGAGTTGAATGTAGTATTGAAGCGCACACCAGGACGCTTTAGAGAGCGTGTTAGTTGGGTGTTGAAAAGTGCACGGGAAGCCATAAGGGAAATAATAATGGAAAGAAAAAGAAAACGACGCACGCTGGTGTGAACGGCTGCAGGAAATTTGTGGGCGCACAAGAAAGTCCGATTCCTCTTTGGACAAACATCCCCTTGCGTTAAACATCTCGCAGCCCTTTCTATTGCATGATGCTATTGTAGGAACGTATTCATATGCCATCAACCTATCCATCTACGCTTGCAGCCCATTGTAATTGAGGAGATGGTGGAGGCAATCACCCAATCAGAGAATGTATAATACTATCAAGATCACCTACAATGTCTTTAGCCGCCAACTTAAGCCATAATTGAATGTGAATTGATATACACAGGGATGTGTAGATAATATAAGTTGTCTTTGAATTAGGAAGCTATCAAATTGTAATGCCATCATGACAGCTATTAGTCTCTGACACTTAAACGACTTGAGATGCTATTGGGTCCAATGACGTTGAAAAGGCATTCTTTATGTATCAATGTGCAAGAATAACAACCTACATTATCATCGTAGCAGATGTCTACTATAATGTCTTACTCTACAAGTGGTAGTCGATGGAGAGCGGGCACGTGATGTTGGTGGTGGATCCGACGCCAAAAATTGAACGCGTGCACCAAAAAAAAAAAGTCGCGCTGGGGCGGCGAGCCTATTTCATTTATCGCCCTCTTCTTCCTCCACACACATATCCACAGCATGGTCAGCGTAAAGAGACGCCTTTCTACCGACGAATCAGAAGGATCGAGTAACAACAAGGTCGCCAAAACCGATGAACTCTCACGAGAGCAACGTCAAGAGCGTGTCTTCGCCAACATGCGACTTCGACGCATCATTAAGGAGAATCACGCCAGCACCATTCACCAACTTGCCTTTTTCTTCAACAACAAAAACTTCTCCGGTCCCGTGGGCATCGACTTGCAAAAGACCTTTGACAAGCGAGGATCGGTTCAGCGAGATCAAACTGACACGAGCAATGTCCTTGCTTCTGTGGGTGGTTGTCAGGTACACACACACGCACATACGATTTCATATGGAGAACAATGAATGACGCCAATGATCGATTTCTTTTCTTAAAAGATGAGCGTATACGACAATGAACACTGTGGCGACCATTTGGATATCATGTCCAACTTTGACCTTTCTCTACAACAAGACGGCGAGGTGAAAAGGGTATGATCATGTGATGATGGATTCGATATTCGCTAGCGTTAACACCAACACTATCAGGAATTGCATACGTTCTGCTGGCTATATCGAGAAAACGACGCATGGTTAGCAGCTGCTGGTACCGATAGCCAAATCCATATCGTCAGCTTGGCCTTATCACAAGAGATGGTGATTCTTGAAGGACATGCGAGTAAGTCAATGGGGTCGATCGGGTGGAACAAGTAAGCCTTTTATACTCAATCGTATACGTAGAAACCATCCATGATCTTCAGCCCCATCCACAACGGGATAATTACATCTTGTCGACATCCAAAGATGGTACGATGCGATTATGGGACGTGGATAAGAAGAAATGCCTTGCTATTTTTGAAGCGGATGCCACAGTAACGGTAAGCAATCACTCACTACATCCATTGTATGGCCTACCATTGATATGTGTATTTGCTAGTGCTTTTCTCCTTCAGGCAACACATTTATCTCGGGAACATCGCGTGGTGAGCTTCGCCAGTGGACTATCCCTGATGGCTTGGACGAGCATGATGAGCCTATCCGCGTGCAAAAGAAACAATCAAAGCTATACAAAAAGTTCCATGGTGACAACTATATCGGTACGTGCAAAGAAAATGATGATCGTGATACCTCAAGAACTAAACACCGCATCATGCTTAGATTGCATTCGCTATGCAAATGGTCACGTCATTTCAAAATCAAGCAATGGTCGTATTGAGATATGGGAAGCTGATACAGAAAAGGTTCGTTTGGATGGAGAGTGTTAGCAAAGGTTGATGCTAAATGGCATCTTATGATGTAGCATATTCGATCCATTAGGATACGAACCGGCGAGTGCTGTTCACGATTCGATGTGAGGTAAAAGGATGAAGGAGGAAAGTTATTTGGAATGCAAGGATCTTACAAAGCTTTTCGTTACATGAAGCTTGGACGAGAATTACCTCTGCGTTGGAAATAGCTCAGGATCTGTATTTGTATATAACCTTCATACGGGCAAGTTAATCACTGAATTATCACATCGGCGCTCCAACAAGGCGGTGCGATGCTGCACGTTCACACGTGATTGCCGGTAAGCACGACAACAGGTGGCAACGATGGGATTAGCATCCATTAACAATCATCCACTGTTTTAGTCAAATTCTTGTTGGAGGTGAGGAAGGGTTCATGCTGCGGTACGATTACATCGACGATGCTACTTTGGAAGAATGGGCAAATTGGAGAAAGCCGGATAACTCTTAATGCAGCTCGAGTGTATATTTTCTGGGAAGAATAAAGACATCCTGAATTTACGTTTCATTGTGCCACGTTGCGTATGAGTACAGATGTCTGTGCTTGGTGCATTACTAAAGAGCTCCCATAATCCCTTAATCGATGCTTCATCCGTGATCTTACATCTCATCTTGGCAGCTAACTTCCGTAACGATTTCTTTTTCAATCCACCAAGTGTGGCCACCATGATAGGTAGTTGACGGTCTTCACATGCCAAAATCACCAATAAATGTGCGATGTCATTACGACACATTGACACCATCATCACTTGATCTTTGGATACGACGCATCAATAATAGATCCACGTGGTTTAACAAGAAAGTGAAAAGCTTTGTAGATTATAGCTACCCTCATGTACGAATAAAATACCCCTTGATGGAGCAACTCTTTTCTCGATATGAATGTTTATCCAACTACTGTAGCCCACCATCCACTTTCCACAATGTCGGGTAGCGCGCGAAGAAAAGCTGAAATCATAACCACATATGCATAACCCCCAAGTGTTGTGGATGATGGATCCATAGATTCGGTCCACACCGCCAATGCTTTGATGTAGAGTGTGGTACACCAAGCTACCACGTAGGTGTAACCATGGATTGCATCGTGGTGCGTTTGGTGGACCATCACACGGATCGACAAGTTTGATTTGGCAAATAAGAAAAAAAAGAGTTGTCGAAATCAAGATTCCCAGTGCGGGCTGCACAAGAGCGTGGTGACACGACATGAGCTCTAGTATCAAGATCGCTCTTTTTTCTTTACTAACGTAAGCAGCAGTAGCAGCAGCAGCACCTTTGCATGTCGTACCTTTTGGTTGGCTCATCATCATCATCCGCTAAAAAGAGGGCATGTATCCTTGCACAACAAGCACCATACCATTACCACCCTATCTCCAATACTAGAACGTGCTGCATTTAAAGGGTGATACCATACCACATGCTGTTGTGATACCACTGGGTGATGTAGCAATAGAGAGAGAGAGAGAACCAGAACGGGGGATATATGGAAATCCTTGCCCATCGGAAAGCAACACGTTTTCTGACGTGTGCCATCCTCCTGGATCAATTACGCACACATATATAATACTAACCAGCCCTTTCCCCTAGAGCGTTCGACATCATGAATGACGACGGTTGCCATGGTTTCAGGTGAAGCCATGCTACAACATCATACATTTAAAGGGGGGTCATGGATTTGAAGGGAATCGTATTGTATGTGACAAGCGATGATGGCACGTATGTATATATATTTATGTGATGGTAATACACGCAACATATACGTACAATTGTTTGTGTTGGTCAATGTTCCCATTGTTTTCATTGCTTGCTTGTGCAACAATGATGGCACAAACACCTTGTCTCACTCACTTTCTCTTTATTCTGGGTTTGACATTCCACCATGGATCCCAGTCTTCGTTATTCTGAAGGGCGTAGTAGTTGGGGGAGGGTGTACGATCCAATAGACAAAAAAGGCCAAGATGCGGCTCTAAATGCGTATCCATGCCAACGGCAGAATTGGCTGTAATACCTTCAAAAATGTCACCAAAAGTCAAACTTGCCCCCTTGCACATCACACAATAGGAATGCATACTCTTTGTCTCACCCACGTGTACAGATGGCATTTAAGCGAAAAGCAGGGTCGGGACGATGGTGAGGGGGTTGGGGCAAAAAAAAAGGACCAAAAGCAAAATAACGTCATTGTGCAGGCAACTTTATTGCACATTACAATGTGTATCAAGATGTGAGTAAAAGAACAAAGGCATATCCATATTACGCAATTTACAGCTGTAAATGTGTCATAGTGATGATGTATGTGAAGTTTTCAATGGGCTTTTGCTTTTTCGTTTTTCCTTCCCATAACATAAAACAGTGGTGGTGTGTGAGAATAAAAAGGCATGGTGTTGGCGAATAGGGGCATATAAAAAATGACATACTACAATATCCTATTGGCAAGTGGGTGCGCTTTTACATGTGTGTATACAAAAAAAAAAGAGAGAGAGAATGGATAGAGGGGTATCAAAATTTCTGTATATATGGTTTGTTAGCTTGAAGGTGACCTGTGTGCAGTGCTTGGAGTAGCAGGAATGCAAAAGAACCAACGCAACTTTGACTTCATTACTTTGAGGTAAAAAGAAAGACGTCGACGTGCTGTTGAGCGTGTTGAGGATGATGAGGATGATGATGAGGATGATCCATTACTGCGATATTCGGCTATTGGCGACGCGATGGGATTCATTTGCTGCTGTTGTTGTTGTTGCCGAGCTGCATCGTCTGTCGTCGTGTTGGTGGAAGATGAGGTGTCAGTAAGGTGCTGTTGTCTTCTGCTGCTATCATAGCAATCGCAATCCACAGATGATAAAGACGTGCTCGTATCTGCTGTAGTAGTGTTGTTGTTGTTGTTGTTGGATGAAGATTGAGGAGGAGGTGCTGGTTCGGGTCGTGGTGGTCGTGGATTGTTTGGTCTTGGTTTCTTCAATTCATGATGAAGTGGTTTTGGAGGCGATACTCCCGCACTATCATGATCATCCTGAATCGCCTCTAGCATCGTTCGTCTCTTTTGCATAGATAAAGGACGACCGGTGTGTCACGAAAAGGAAAAGATCGACACCACTACAATGCACGCACCGTGCGTTCAATAGGATGATGGGGAAGAAGCAATTATGGTAAAAATTCTTGACGATCATTCATGCTCAGGCTATATATATGAGAGAAACCTGGAGGAGCAAAACTCGACAACAAGGATTCCCATTTCAGAACACATGTATCACTACGTATGCTGAGTGTGTTGCGATGCGTGTGTATATGTGTGTCTCAAAGTGTGATCGCAACATGAAAATGAAAGTAGACAAGGTTCAAGGGGCGGTTCAAGCTGTAAGATGTTTCTGCTTTCGATAATTGATGCGCGTGTCCATTGCGCGTACTCTCGCCGCTTGGTGCTGTGTGGCATGTCGACATTTATCCATCAGCTAAAAATGGCAGTGTACAGCGTCATGGCCCGAGTGGAGTCGTATATTAAAAGTGACATTCTCCAATGTGCACTAGGCACCCCTAGCTCTTTTTTTTTTCTTTCCCCCCTCCCCTATCTTTGACACATGCGCACATTAGTAAAATAGTAGCAAGAGAAAGAAAAAGCGAAAAGGAGTCTATGGCCGAAAACCATGTCCATGATGGGATCTCTCGCTCGCTCTCTCCTTAGCTAACCAACAAACAAAATCAACATTAGCTCTCCTTTCCTATTTTCGAATATGTATACCGTTAGCTTGGCTATGCCATGTTGTTGGATAGATGTTATGCTGCGCATCTTTTTTTACTCGGCATGATTTTGTGTAAGCAACTTTTTTCCCTCCCCCTCTGGTCCAACAACCAAATTCATCCAAATAAGGTGTATATCCGAAGATAAGTGGATGCAGGGACCATGCACACAAATTCCAAGAATCCATAGGGATGGTGTAAAAAAGGTGTTCGGCGTATGACTTTCACCCCACCACCTCCTCCCTTTTGATATCCACAACCTAACAGGACCCCCTCCCTGCTACTGCTGTTTTTCGCTTGCTGCTGTTTGAGAATATTCGTTTCGCTCTTTCTTTTTCCTTTGTTGGCCATTAATGGTTGGTGACCGATTGTTTGTTAAGTACCATTTATGACATGCCACGCGTTAAGGGCTGCAATCAAAACATCTAAGAATCCAGATCATTAACGCTTTATTTACTCAAGTTACGGTAAATGGCTCCCCTTTTAACCGCTACTGCTATTGTACAAAGATGCCACGTTTTGCCATATCCTTCTCAACCACCTCGATCGCATGAGACACTTTTTGGAAGAAATGATCTTGACCCACCAAGTCGAGTAAGCCTGACTTTTCAAACATAGCCATCGGGCGTTCGCGTAATCGGACAAAGTACACCATCACGTTTCGCGCGTGGTACGACTCCACAATCTCGTACAAGATTTGGACAGCACTATTGAAACGGGTGGGACGAAAAAGGAACATGTTACCATGTGCACTACTCTCATTGTCCAATCCATACCAGTTACCCAGATCTCTTTGTCTCACACACACATCCACACACATCCACACAACCTCTCAACGCCCTGGGGTGGTGCGTAGCACATTTTTGTGGTCTCTTTGACTCATCATGTACTGTACCTTGCATCAATGTCGGGCATATGATCTGCGTCGAATATGGTATACGACATGCTGTTCATGCGAGGTGTCTCCGATGGATGGGTTTCCATATCACCGTAGTATTCCAAACGCCGTAATCGATCCTTGAGCTGGCCTATATCGGAAATACATAACCAACATCAGTGCCAAAACAATCATCCACTCCTCATGCATTGTGCACCCAAAGCAAACGAATCAACCATCCCCCACCGGTGTTTGTTTTACCTGTATTGGCAAAAAATAGGGGTTCCTCAACACGAACAATGAGGACATCTTCCAAATGCTCCACCTCATCTGGATCTTCATGGATAGCTCGAAATTTGTTGTGGGTTCCCTTGACTCGCCCCTACATGGATAAATGACATGCATGAGCGATTATAAGCTTATTTAGTGTGGGGTGCATTTGCAGGGGGGTTGTTGATGTTGCTGAGTCAGGAGATGGGGATTGGGATGATATACCCTGATGATGGATATTTGAATGGGAGGGGAGGGGGTTTGCATATACATTACCATGATGGAGATACGTGGATAGCTGGATTGTTTGATCGTAAGGAGAAGCGATAACGTGATGGCAACAAGGGTACCAAACTCCAGAGAAATGATAACCGTGCCAAAGAAAGTGACTAGCAGTAACGTCAAATCACGCCATGCATGCACCTTGAAAATGAAATGCAAATCCTCAGGAAGCTCTCCCAAGAGCGATAGCACGGCAACAAAGATGATGGCTGATAGCACGGCCTTGGGCAAGTAGTAAAAGTAGGGTAGCAAGAAAAAGATAGCAATCAAAGCAAGGACACCAGTGATCAATCCAGCCATTTGTGTGCGTGCACCAGCACGGTCGTTGATCTTACTACGTGCGACCTGCATAAAAAACACACACGTTGAGTGGTGGCGCTTAATGCACGTAATCCTTTATCACACCCATGCATTCGATTTCCTCGCTCTCTTGTTTTTGCTTCTCTCTCGCTCTCTCTTTCTCTTTCCATTACCTGTATTGCCCTCTTTTTTTCTTTTTCCTCCTCTTCTCCTTGCTGCTCACCCTTACATTTCCCCCTTTCAATAAAGGTATGTGAGATCGTGCATGGCATAGGCACTTGCTTCGCTCTCTCTCTCCAAGTTGATCCTACAATAGGGCCTTTTTTTCTTTTCCTCCTGAATCCACACATCCCCAATCTTATTTGACAATATCCCTTTTCCGAAAATCCCCCTCATCGTCCACCACCGGATATCAATGCAAAGGTGACTTACGCTTCCAAATGCAGGTATACCCTGAAACAGACCGCCAACGATATTGGCCACACCAAGAGCAACGAGTTCTCGATTTGCGCTGACTGTGTAATTGTGTCGACTCGAATAGGTCTTTGCAATCACCACCGATTCGACGAATCCAATGACTGAAATCATAGCCGAAGTCACAAGCATATCCTTGAGATGATCGCGATCGGGCAATGCTGGTATCGAAGGCATTGGGACACCTCTGCTATCAATCTTGCCAAGGATAGCCAAACCCTTTTCATCCCAATCACATGACCATGTCAACACGGTGGATACGACGACCACCAACAAGACTTCAGGGAACAATGCCGCCTTTACAAACTTTGATTTCAACACGCGAGTGACCAAGAGGAACGCGACCGAGACAATGGATACCCATGTTGTCAATGCATGCGAATTTGTAATGTAGCCCCATAAAAAGACAAGACGATCAAGCGTTGAGGATGCTTCTGTGACGCCGTGTTCTTCGCTCAATTCCACAAGACCAAGTAAGATGATGCTTTGTTGAACCAACACCACAACAGCGACACCCGTGATAAAGCCTCGGAGTAAAGCACGGCTCATAAGGCTGTCCAAAAATCCAAGTCGCACAATGCCTAGCAGAAATGTGAAAATGCCGACAAACAGCGTCATCAAACAGGCCCAAGCCAATGGATCCACTTGATTGCCATGTTGTTGTTGCTGAGCAATGGTTGATCCAACAAGTAACGACAAGGTAGCTTCAGGACCCACGCTAATTTGCCTATGTGTATACAATCATCATGTGAGTGCCAAACAAAATCGGAGTCAATGTTTGTGTGTGTGTGGTATTCTTCTAATTCTTACCTCGACATGCCAAAGACTGCATAGGTGATGGCGGGGAATGCAATAGCATAAAGGCCATGAATAGCATCGAGTTTGCAAAGGGCTGTGGCGTAAGAGAGACCTTGAGGCACCAAGAGACATGCGAGTGTGAGACCTGCAATGAGATCTCCTAGCAACAGGCGGTGATTGTAATGTGGCAGCCATGTCAAGATAGGAAGATAGTACCGAGCCCGAATTTTAAAAATGCCCCATCGGTCTTTGGGTGAGTGGTCGAGTCGAATTTGTGCCGATGGAACTAAGATCTATATTAGTAATATATAAAGAGTATAGTGGAGGTGTATATTTACTTGGGGAGGATGTCATGTAACGAGGAAAAGGTTCTTGTTCAGGTAAAAGTAAGGAGCGTGTTTCATCTTGAGATCCGGTTGCGGTGACATTCCTTGGTCTAGGCCGTAGTCCACTACCAGTAATAACGCCTGAACGGGTTCCTTGACTGTTTTCATCATCGCTGCTGCTGTTGCTGTTGCTGTGGTGACCATCATCGCTTTGATCCATGTAGATCTCAATCGACTGCACACCTGAATAATAATAGTAATAATGATAAGGGTTGATAAAAAGTGTGAAAGGATTCCTTTTGAGATATGCAGCACATACTGTCGTTGTGGGGTATAACACCTTGATGTTGTTGTGTTGCCATGCAAGGAGGAGAAGGATATGTAGATCACAATAGAAAGGGGGAATGTTTTTTGAGGAGGAGGAGAGAATAGTAAGGAAGAAAGGGAAAGTAAAAGTGGGAATTGTAACTTTATATGGATGGTGGTAGATGGTTTTGTGTGTGAGCGGGTCATCAAAGGTGGGAAAAGCGAGACCATTCATTCCATTGCGGTGTGTGTGTGTGAGAGTGCTACTATGTGCATAATCAAGATTATTAGACCCATCATTTTTTTCACAATGTCCCTTCTCCACCACCCTTGTACCATTGGCTTTTGTCGTCGTCGTCCCCTGTTGTTGGTCAACAGCATGCTATTACCCCCAACAATAAGAACTTGTTCTTTATTCCCTTTTCATTGTTGTTCTCTTGTTCTACTTACTTGTGATGGATCTCTGTGTATCCGACAGCATCTCTCCACCAGCAACACCTCCTTCTGATACCATTGGTTCATACCGGCAACCATCAACAACATGGGGTCATCAGCATCCTCCTCTACCTCCTCGAAAAGATATGCCTTGTCTACAATACATTGCATCAGTCAAAGGCAGCTTCATGCAGTTAACCGCCCAACAACAACAACTCTTACTCTCGGAACTCGTGCCGTGTTGCAACAACCAGCAGCTCTCCTTCCTTCATTCACTCATCGTCCCACGTCTCAAGGTTGATTTCATTCGCCAATTGCCAATCGAGCTTGCGTTGCATGTGTTGTCGTTCATCGATGACGATCCTTATACCCTGGCACAAGCCGCTTGCGTGTCGTCATGTTGGAATGCTGTACTCAAAGACGAGTCGGTGTGGAAGTCCATGTGTCACAAACATTTGAAGAAGAGACGACGACCCCTTTTGCATGGCGGTAGTGGTGATGATGATGATGATGAGATGATGATGACCATGTCCTATCATGCGTATTATCAGCATATGCATTTAGTGGAGAAAGCGTGGCGTCATGGAGGGTCCGTGCGCACATGCACCAATTCAATACGATCAGCACTGGTGACAAGCCTTCAAATCGATGATCCTTTTATTGTCGTTGGATGCGATAATCACAACATTGAAGTTTTTGACAGCAACACGGGTGATTCCCTGTATACACTCTCAGGTCACCAAGGAGGCGTATGGGCTTTACAATTCGTCAAAAAGAATGATCATGAAACGATCCTTGTATCGGGTGGATGCGATAGGTAACTTTTTGCTTGTTGTTTGGTTGCATCATAAACTGATTTAGAGCATTACAAAGGATACTTCGTGTATGGGAGCTCAACACTGGCATCGAACAATACAGGCTGACTGGACATACATCGACCATTCGCTGCGTCAAGATGTGTATGGATGATCCACGAATAGCTGTCACTGGATCTCGTGATGCAACATTGAGGATTTGGGATGTGGAACAAGGTCAAGTGCGACATGTATGCTGGGGTCATCAAGCAAGCGTACGATGTATCGATATCCATGACCATCGAGTTGTATCAGGCTCTTACGATCACACAGCACGGCTTTGGGATATCAACACTGGCGAATGCATACATACCTTCATCGGCCATCGATCACAAATTTACACGATCCTTTTTGACGGCACACGCATCATTACCGGTTCGCTTGATTCTCATATCCGCGTTTGGTCAGCTGACACAGGTTGTTGCCTAGCGACGTTGCAGGGTCACACATCTCTTGTTGGTCACTTGCAATTATTACCTTCCGATCCATCGATCCTTGTGAGTGGTGGCTCTGATGGGTGCTTACGTATATGGGATCTCGATCATTATGAATGCAAAACTCGGATATCAGCACACGATAACTCGGTTACATGCATGCAATTCGATGATAGACATATTCTCAGTGGTGGCAGTGATGGCTGTGTCAAGTTATGGGATCTTGAAACGGGTGCACTCATTCGAACATTTACCGATCCAGCACGCACTGTTTGGAAATTACAGTTCAAGGATACCAAGGCTGTGGTCGTTTTGCAAAGACCTTCTTCATCGGATCAACCAACGACAACCATTGAATTGCATCACTTTGATCAGGATAGAATAGAATAGCTGTATTATGGAAACTTTTGTACACTAAAAACCATCACCACCGCCATTTGTATCACTAATCTCGGATCTGCCACCCGCTGAGGAAGGTGTCATCTTGTGGAACATGCCACCAATCGGGAGGTAACCTGAAATGAGTGCCACGCAGTATTATGAAATGCGTTACCATTGATTGAAAATATGAAGAAATCAAGGTATGTATTCTTACCTCCCACAGTTGCAATACCATTGTTGCCGTCGCATCGAGCATATTGATCCAAAAAAAAGTTGCCTTGGTGATCCAATGATGAGATGCCATCATCCCACAACATCTTGATTCTTGAATAACACAAACCTCCCATATACGACACCTTCACCAAGAATAACATCTCCATCTCAACCCGATCTTGCCTTCCTTGTGATACTTGAAAGATGCATATTCCTTCATCGACTTTGGATCTTGCTGCCTCGGCACATGCTGCTGCTCTCAACTTTGATTATCATCTTCGTTGTCAGGTCGTACGAATCCATCATACTTACCGATGACATCCCTGATAATATGGTCTTGGGTGTTGATGTTGGAGAGTATTTGAGCTTTGGATGGTTGTGCTTCTCGACCATAATGAAACAAGGCACGCATGTGTCAGCTTCTTGTATTATCCCACTATACAACGTGTTGCCGTTCTCGTGAGCATGACAATCGGGTGAACACTACCACAGCATCCATCTTGCGAAGTTCAGCGCGAGACATCGAGTTGGCTGATCCCATCGTTGGCGAAGGTCAAGATTGGAGAAACGTGAGCAAGATAACAGAAGCTGCGCCGATCTTGGTAACCCCTTCGACCACACTTACAATGAATCGTGTCTACATGGAATGGGCAGTTGCCATGGGAAACAAAGGTAGACGAATTGCTTGCCAGTGTCATGGAAATAAGATACGACGACTTTGGTTGATTTCTGATAGTGTCCTTTTCCACCAACAAGAAGAGGCGTTGACTTTGGGTGCAAAACTGTAACCAAGGAGCAAGAGTGTAGACGATCCAAGACCTCCCCTTCTTTCAGCGCGATTAGCAACTCAAGCAAAAAGACAATCCACTTTGGACAAGTGCGTCAGGCGTATAGTAGTTTCATACGTGATTACTGGTAGCATGGACGTGGGGCAATAAAAAGACAATGAATGATCAATTTGACCCCTCCACACGTTTTTCTCGTCTCATTGATAACAGACGTCTGGTTGATTATGTATGACAAAACAAGATGACGGCTTTATTCGCAATTAGAATAGAAGTGGGTGGGGTGGGGTTATACGTAGAAACAAATGGTGGGATTATTCATAGAAGTATTATCATTTTCATTGAGAATATTGGAGATGTAGTCGAGAGTACAGACAACTACCACAAGGTAGCCATCATTATTACTCGATCAACATGATTTATATAGTCAAAAGAGCATATCGGACAACCACCACAAGATGGCATCCTTTGACTCAATCAACTTTATTAATGTAGTCAAAAGACATTATTAATGTGGCCAACGGAGCTACTGTGGACAACCATCACTCAAGCAGATAGCCATCGCTTCACTCATAATCAACCTAATTTTAAGCTAATGGAGAATCCGAAGACTCTCAGATCAGCTCCTTACTTCCTGGCTTTGGGCTGCGACGGTGGCTAGTTGGTTGGGGGATAAGGGATGGGAGTTAACTCACGAGACTAGCTCACAAGTTACGTCAAGGTAATGAGCGAGATCTACTAAGCCTAGCAAAATCACAACTCATTCTTGGTAGTCATTTGCATTTTGCCGCCCCGTAGGGATCGCAGTGGACCAAACCACTTCAGGAAGAGTAAAGAAAAGAAAAAAAAAGAATTCGTGGGGAAAAAAGGCCCTTCTTTTATACCTTTTTTTCATTCTAATCCCGCTGTTCTTGATTTGGAAGGTTCCCAGTCACTTTGGGTCATGTGCACCTATGGAGACTGCCTTTTTTGGTATTCTTTAACTTGCAACTTGTGGGTCTGTAGAAAAGTACACTTTTTGGAGTGAAAAACATACTTCTTGGAAGTGAAGGTGAAGTGTAGTTGGGAATATGCATGGTAAGACACAACAATGAAGCGGAGACATGTGCCCCTTACTTTATACAGCTAAAATACGTGCACAGACCACTGTTTTGGGACACTTGTGTGAGATTAATTAGTGCAACAGTAGCAGTTGGGTAGTCAAGGTGTGCTAGGCAACGTGTTTGTTGGGTTGCTATGCAACCAATCGTGTGCTCATTTTATTATCCGTATGCAGTTTAGAATGGTCAGCAACGTGTGTGTGCAGTAAGCGGATGGTCCAACTCATTACAAGAATAAAACAAGTGAGGCTAAATTTTCAAGCGGCTACTTCTTACTCCTTGTCCTCCTTCCCCAGCTCAGCAACACTCGTACACCCAGCTCACCACGCCACAACGTTCACGCGTCTTCCATCTGTTATCCATGTACAAGTTGATCTTTCGAATGGGCCCGATCTTTTGTCGTCGTCAGCAGCAACCGCATTGTGCCGCACGGATCTGTACGGCTTCTTTTATTTCTGATCCACTCCATCTCGCCTTTATTGGAGCCTCCTTCATATACTTGCTTCAACGTCGCCGTCAATGGAATCTAGGTTTGTGTTGACATTGACAGGACCAAGGTTTTATTCTCTTCAAGTCCAAGGCAAGGTTACGTAGCAAGGTGTTTCTGGTTGGCGTGATCAAGCTATCATTCATGTGCAAAGGTGCCCTTTCGCAACGCTGCCTTGACTTTTACTGTGTCCGTACGCTGTCTATTGACACCGTGGAAGGATCGAGTGAATGATAATGATGAACTTGGTATGTAACAAGGAGACAATGAATGATGGAAAGGTTCTTTGTTCATGTAGAAGGATTGGATGGATGGTTTAGGATCAAGGTAAGTTGCCTTTGACACGTTCAGGTCAACATCATGGGGACAGCAAGGAGGAACAGGTGTTGGCGATCTTTGAATCGAGGATACTTCAAGTATGCGATGTGACGATGTATCATCTTTATTATCGTTTACCGCTCCCAGCGCAGCTTCTTCGGCACGTTTATTATATAGGAAATGGATAGAGCAGGATGCTGAATAAACAGTGGGCTTGATATACCTTGTCACACACCGTTTCTTTTTCATGAGAATGAACTTAAAATTGAAGCAAATGGGATTCATTATTGAGTGAGATTTGAGAAGCTTGGAATGATCAAAGAAGCAATGAGGTCAGGGTGATGTCACAACAAAGAACAACCTCGTTACAACAATGACCATCATTTTCCTCACAGCGCTGCATTTCCTCTTTCTGCTGAGTAGCACCATTAGAAGTGGATAAAAAGATGCCATAACATACAGGCTCATGATAAGCTACAAAACATGATCAAATCAAGTCAAGAAGCTGTAAGGGTGATTGACAAGTCCATGTGATAGGAATTCACACGTTATGCATCTCAAGGCTATATAAAGTGCGTATTTTCTTCCCATCATTCACAACCATCTTTTATTGTGCTTTCCATGTCTGATCGCAAAAACTACTACGAAGGTCTTGAAAGAGGCCCAGAGCATCCCGAACCTGGTTCTGCACCCACTAGGCCAGGGCTGAACAATCCTCGAACCACAGGTACATCGATGACAACAATGTAGCTATTGATTTTCTCATACCTACTATGTATAGCTCTCATTGCTGCATCACGCCGTTTGGAAAGAGATGTCGCATCCAGACGTTCCAGTGCTCAATTAGCGAGTATCAACTATAGCGAAGGTATAATATGCATGATCGATTTCCTCATTGTGTGTGTGTGTGTAACCCATCAGCGTTGACATTTTACCACGACCACCCAAATATGTAGAAACGGGCCATCCTCTTTACATCACTGCTGATGGATACGCTCTCAAGCCTGAGCAGGTGCCTGAACACATCAGACAAGAAGTAGACAGAAAATCAAAGAAATGATTTAAGATCCCTCAAGTGCTCGCTGTATTTGCTCACTTTGCTCAATACCAAACCATCATTTCTTTTCTCGCTTGGACCTTACATTTGTACACAGCGTCGATGGGGTGGTGATGATTAATGTCATACATTGGTGATGGTGGTGTATTGGGTGGGCTGAGCATTATGATAGCCATTGGCTACAGCTATCAAGGGGGCTTAATCCCCGTGGTTTTACAGATGCCTATTATCCTATATAGTATACCCGTTGTGAAGGGCACGCGAGACAATGGTTGCTCAAATCGAGCCTCATTCATGGTTACAATGACAAAGCCACTTGAGAGATCCGCTCGAGCAAACATGATGATCCATCCCAAGTTGACTATTCGATCATCGATCATGCATAGGGGGTGGGGTAGCATGCAGTAAATTTATGATGATGATGATGGCGATGGTCAATGTGTACATTCACGAGATGTCAATGTTTATTTTTCATTGTTTTGAACAATGAGCTAATGCAGTACACAGAATATTATCTAATCAAAAGACGAGGGGGGGACGTGTTCGGCACATGTTCATTCCGCCAAGCCCAAACGGCCGACCTGCATTATCCCGCATATACTACATTATATATAAACCATCCTCTCTACTAGTGCTTGTCATCCCTTATCCTTCTCTTTTTCTGCTACAGTCATTTTCATTCAGTGACGACGCATTTATATTCAAATGCATCATATTGCATACATCATCTTGTCTTTACTACCATGTTTTTCATTTTGCTTCTTGGCTCTTCCCGTTGAAAAATACAATGCTCGGCAACAAGCTTTATTGACCTTTATCTTGGTGTGCGATTTGGGGATCCCATTCTACTTTGCTGGCACCTATACCCCAGCGATTGGAATGTGTACGGCAGTGATCTCATGGGTCAGTGGTCTCAAGATGGCAGTATGGCTCTTCTGCATGCCACAAGAAGAACGACGCAAACGTCCCTTTTACGGCACTCTCTTTTATTGGCGTGATCGTCCAAAGTCAACATCGTCGGCATCGGTTGAAGTCGCCCATGACAAAGTGAATGGCAATGCAGGTCCTCCTTCGAAACCAGCCACGTCGTCGTTGCCAAGCAAGCAGGAGAATCAAACCCGCGTCGTATCGTTGAGGAGGTTTCTATGGAGCTTTGTAAAGCACGAGGTCACTTTTAGCCTTTTACATGTGGCAATATGCAGTCTGGATCGTCATCAGGCTATCGCTGTGTTCCAGCATGTAGTGGATTTCTTTCAACTACGAACAACAACTTGGCATAAGGAACTCACTCCAAGTGCAATCATGTCAAGCTTTTGGTTGTGCAGCATGTTCTCCATCTACTTGCAAGGCCAAATGCAGCTGACTTACGACTTGTTCCTCATCACCTTTGGTATCACGTATCATATCCTTCCATGGTTACGGATGAAATGGGTTCAACAAGGCGTTGTCAAGGACTACATTGAGCAAGCTGCCGACATGCCACCTGCTTTTGATTCTCCTTGGGCATCCACCAGTCTGCGGGATTATTGGTAAGTACTACAATCATCATCATCATCATCATCATCATCATCATCATCATCATCATCATCATCATCATCATGAGGGATGAGAGTAAGTGTCTCATTTCATTTATTGTAGGAGTAATCGATGGCACAAGTTTTACAATGCATGTTTCTATCGCTTAGCGTATCGTCCGGTACGACGTCTTTGTGGAGGGATTCCTTTACTCAGAAAAAGTTTACCCACTTGGGCTGTCTTTGTACTATCGGGTCTTATGCACGAATATTATTTGTACTGCGCAGCAGGGCCAGCATTATACTTCTCGGGTGCAGGTGGATGGCAGCTGATATTTTTCTCGATTCAACCCATTGGTATCCTCATTGGTGATGCATTCTTTTCGTCCGGCTGGCCGGGACGATTGTGGGCTATTACATGGATGGTGCTCATGTCGCATTTGTTTGTGATACCATTTTTATTGTGCAACTACTTTGACACTTTGGTTGTACGCGCTTCCCCTTTAGATTCATTGCTCTTTTCTACATTCCTCGACACCGCTAACAGTGATATCCTTAATGACTTGTCCTCATAGACGACCATCCATCCTCCTCTCCCACACATACTTTCAATAGACCTTTTTTATTAGTTGCCATTATACATCTCTTCATGTGATAAGAACGATTCATTGTTGTTGCCTTTGGTTTATCGGGATATACACGTATGGCAGGGAAATGTGGAGAAACGACGTAGTGGGGATCCTCAGCTGTTGATGGTAGTATCGTGCTCCAGGTACATACAATCAATGCAAGCTGCATCAGCAACGTGAAAGCATCCAACACCTAGCAAAGAAATGAATAAGACACGAATAATGGAGTCGATCCAAAATCACTCACGTTGCATTGGTGCGAGAAAAAGAGGCCTACCATTCCTAGGAAGGAGTACGATTTCAGAAGGTATGCTTATCCGCTGGCAGCTTCGTTTTCATCAATGTGGTCGACTCCTTTGATCTTTAGAACACGTGTGAGGTGCTGTCATATAGATTGCCGCTTCTGAACACAAATTTACTTACCACAATATGGCTGTTCAAGTCATCCAGACCTTCTTCAGGAGGCACAAGAGATGATGCATTCGTAGGTCGATATCACAATGGAAGCAGCAGTCATCAAACAAAGCGCATAAATGGGTAACATCCCATAGCTCCATATCTTCCTTCACTTGGTGCATGAGCCTTGTACTCAATAGTTTTGTCGTTGGATGTGATGCCGTTGTGCGTGAAATGATGCTCTGCTGATGGAACTTTTGCGCGAATGATGCGGATATTACACGTGTACGGTGGTGACATCTTTGAAGACACGCATGAATAACCCCAACAAGGAGCCTAGATCGACGTTGTAAGCATCAAGCGTAATATCAACCATCATCAAGCTATTCGACCTTGACTCACCATTTCACTCTTTCGTCAACAGCATCATATAGAGACCATGGTAGAGATATAGCTGTTATGCCTTGAAAGATATACATAAACGCCCCGATTGCTTCATTGCTTATGCGTTATTGGAATGCTGCTTGGCAACTACATGGGAGGAACATACACGGGATCAGTTTCCAAGCCGACGCTTTGAATTTTTTCAGGCACAAGGTGCTCACCTATGAGGTAGCCATCAAATGTCGGTGAACGATGGAGGTGGGTTGTAGCATCGAGTGGCAATGGGTTGAAGTTGTGCAAAAGTGGGTGAAGGAGAAGATGACAATGAGCCTTTTATCTCAGCCAACAACACCATATACAACAATGAAACGAATACAAGCGAAGTATGCTTTGAAACAAAAACTGCCTAACGATTTATTTATTTCTTGGCAAGATAGTTGAATAATTTTAGCGATTAGAAGAGTTGAAAGCAAAATAAAGCGATTACCCAGGTTGAAAAGGGCCAGAGGAACGCGAGGTGTGAAAGATCAAAGGGTATTAGCTGTTCATACACCCCTCAACCCCCCGGAATCGCTCCCATGAAAAAATATAAACACGCAAGACATTTTCTCTGTATAATTTAGCACGGAGCTGTTGAACTCTTAGCTTACCTTTAAACCCCAACTTCTGTTGAAAAGTTAGGCCCCACCTTCTGTTGAAAAGATGGGTAAATATAAGAAAATATGATAAAAAGAAAGAAAGAGGTACCAATTCCTTCACAATACACTTTAGGCTTGAGCCTTTTGTGCACGGAAGTACTTGGCAACCTCAACCAAGTTGATCAAAGCGGCTTCGGTCTCTGGCCTAGAGAATTGAAATATAGGATTAGGAATCAATCAAACAATCAAACATCATCCCCATAGATATCCATCAACCAAATACATACCATTGTCTGCTCTTCAAACCACAATCAGGGTTGGCCCAGAGAAGGTGTTCGGGAATGTACTTGAGCATATCGGCGAAACGGGTCTTCATCTCCTCAACGGAAGGCACACGAGGCGAGTGAATGTCATACAAACCAGGACCAATCTCGTTGGTGTATTGCTTGGTCTCGAAGATCTTGAGAAGCTTCTCATCAGACTTGGAGTTCTCAATAGTGATGACATCAGCTATAAAAGTAAGAGAAAGATGAAATTAGTATCCAAGTCATATACAACAATGATAATCATAATCCAAAACTTACCATCAAGATCACGAATAGCATCAAAGATATCGTTGAAATCAGAGTAGCACATGTGGGTGTGGATTTGAGTATCATCACGAATACCAGAGGTGGCAAGGCGGAAGCAAGCAACGGACCAATCAAGGTAGGCATCCCAATCAGCACGGCGAATAGGCAAACCCTCACGAATAGCAGGCTCGTCGACTTGAATGCAAGGAATACCAGCAGCTTCAAGGTCAACAACTTCATCACGAAGAGCAAGACCAATTTGGGAGCAGATTTCCTTTTGAGGAATGTCATCACGAACGAAGGACCACTTCATCATGGTGACAGGACCAGTCAACATACCCTTCATAGGCTTGGAGGTAAGAGATTGGGCATACTTGATCTCCTCAACAGTCATAGGACCACGACGAGCGACATCACCAAAGATGACAGGGGGCTTGACGCAACGAGAACCATAAGAGACAACCCAGCCGTTTTGAGTAAAGTCGTAACCATGAAGCAAGTGACCAAAGTGCTCAACCATGTCGTTACGCTCAGGCTCACCATGAACCAAGACATCCAAGCCAACCTTCTCTTGGAAATCGACAACCTTCTTCATCTCGGCCTTGATGAAAGCATCATAGTCGGCATCGGAAAGTTCACCCTTGTTGTGCTTTTGGCGGTTGATACGGATCTCCTTGGTTTGAGGGAAAGAGCCAATGGTGGTGGTAGGGAAAAGAGGCAACTTGAGCTTCTTGACTTGAGCATCACGACGCACAGGGAAAGGAGAAGCACGCTTCCAGGCCTCAGTAGGGATCTTGGCAACACGATCACGAACAGCAGGGTTGACGGTTTGAGGAGAAGTGCGACGAGACTCAACAGCAGCAGCATTGGCAGCCAAAGCATCCTTGACAGCATCACGGCCTTCGTTCAAAGCCTTGGCAATGACAACAATCTCGGCACACTTTTCAACAGAGAAAGCCAACCAGCTGAACAACTCGGGGTTGATCTCCTTGATCTTGGTTTCGAAAGAGGTGGAGAAAGGAGAATGGGCAAGAGAGCAAGAAGGAGCAATGAAGACGCGATCCTTGCCAAGAGCAGCAACAGCCTTCTCAGCCAAACCAATGGACTTGTCCAAGTTGTTGATCCAGATGTTACGACCATCCACCAAACCAAGAGAGAGCACTTGATCAGCCTTGATCAAAGGAAGAATGGTGTCAAGTTCCTCAGGGGCACGGACGAAATCCAAATGAATGGCATCCACAAAGTCCTTGACAGCATAGACGTTGTTCTCAACACGACCAAAGTAAGCAGCAACCAAAAGCTTGAGAGTGGATTGCTCCTTGAGGGTCTTGTAAGCCTTCTCCAAAGCAAGCTTGACGTTGGCATCCAAATCAAAGATCATGATAGGTTCATCAATTTGCACCCAATCAGCACCAGCCTCAGCCAATTGCTTCAAGAGCTCAACATAAAGAGGAAGCACCTTGGGCAACAAGGAAAGGGTATCAAAAGATTCACCAGTCTTTGCAGGCTTGCCAAGATACAAGAAAGAAACAGGGCCAACAAGAACAGGACGAGTGTGGATACCAAGAGCCTTAGCAGCCTTGAATTGCTCAACAGCACGGGGTTGTTGAAGAGAGAAAGCTTGGTCAACCTCGAATTCGGGGACGATGAAATGGTAGTTGGTGTCGAACCACTTCTTCATCTCCATAGCAGGGACATCCACCTTGGGGGTAGTCTCAGTAGCAGGCTTTTGAAGACCACGGCCCATGGCAAAGTATTGGTCAAGAGGGTTCTTGATGTGCTGGTAGCGTTGGGGGATGGCACCAAATTGTTGAGCAGTGTCGAGAACACGATCATAGAGAGTGTATTCACCAGAAGGAATGTGCTCAATACCAGCATCCTTTTGCAACTTCCAGTGGGAAGCTTGAATGTCTTGAACGCCCTTGTGGAGATCAGCTTCAGCGATCTTGCCGGACCAGTAGGACTCGACCAACTTCTTGAGCTCACGCTTAGCGCCGACGTAGGGGAAACCGAGGTTAGTGGCAACAACCATTATGATAAAAAGTGATAAGAGATGTGTGAATACGGAAAAAGAAAACGCAAACGCGCATCGTATTTATACTGAGTAGGTTTAAGTTAATGCACCAGATGAGATGGGAAAATTTTCCACCAATGACATGGTGTTGTAAATTGTATCAGATGCATGTTAGCATGATCCATGCCCCACACACTTGTTTCCTTTGTCTCTTTTTTTGCCATCAAAACCCGCTTTACATGCATACCTACACCATTTGGAAAACAACCATTCCCTTTATCACCCTCACAGTATTATCCACACGATGGTTTATGATAGCGTAAAGGTGTGTATTTGCTGTTTGCAGCAAGGGTCGTGTGATTATTGTGTTACAAATCGGATCTGTCATATAGAACGTTTCCCCATTTGCAGGACCGTCGTCGTGGTAAAGATCGGCGATGGATTGGCCATCAAATAGAATTGCGTGTAGGTTGCGTAACATCTAAATCATGCAGCCAAAGCATGTTCCTCTTCATAGCCAATATGCTCTGCTCAATGATGAGGTAAACCATAATTTAAATGCAACCTAATCTTGTCATCCATAAGGGATGCAGCGGCAAGGCCACCTTTGCTTGTGCTCCATAGTCATGGTTGTGGAATGATCATGTGCTTCCAACGCTTAATAAACATTGGCGGGCTTCCTAATCGTAATTTCATATGCCATCTACATCAGTCTAATGAGCCAATCATGGCCCTTGAACCAAATAGGAGTCCATCACTCTTCCAAATCACACCATCATCCCAATAGCAGATCTCCCTTCCACAATCAATCCAAAAATACATCTCCCGCTTTGATGCAAATGAAACATTGCGAGACATAGCTGACCACAATGATGGGGATGTTGTTGACTCATAGCTCGCTGGGATGCGCGGCTTGCCAAAAAGTCCTTGATGCACTCCATAGTCATCCCACATTGCACCCTCCCATTAAAATTTTTATAATGAAGTGTTGGTTCTTTTATAATACAAAGTTGATGAGCATGTCCAAGAGCATCTTGCGTGAAAAGATTCAGGTTCGAGAGGGGCAATCTCAATACCAAGGTTTGGATGTAGTGTGTTCATGCATTTATACAAGAGGTGTCCGCCCTATTTAATTTCCACTTCTTCCCTCTTCCTTCCATTCTCAACTGTTGCCCCATTCATGTGTACAACTACCACCTGCGAACGATTGTCCTGCTTCAACCCCATCATGTCAATGCTACTACTCTCTCGATCCGATTGCCTTTGACTGAATGGCAAGCCCATGGCGTGTACACAGCCTTCTTGTCACTCTTCTACAACACACGAGTCCCTTGACACGACACACGCTCTTGTACACTCCTCTACCACGACCAATCGTAACAGCATTCATTCCAGCAGTTGCTATTAGCAAGGGCTTTTACTCCATTGTCTCAAACAGCGTCCTTTACTTGCAGCAACTTGCCTTACAGCCTTGTTCACGTTGACAGCAGATAGCCATTGTATAGAAGCAGCTTTATTTACGAGTACCAACTTTGTACAATACATACAACTTCTTGTGGATATGGATATGGATCTGAATATTGGTTTGCTATATGGGATGGAAGGATATGGATATACTCAACGCGTTGAATCCCTTAAGCCATTGAGAACGTGATGTCTACTTTGGATGAAGCCATAAGTCATCAACTTTGCCACAATACAAGCAAATCTTCAGCTGGTTGAGCTGCAATCAAACATGACCAACAAAGAGAGAGTGACCAAGGATCGGATGGAAAAGGAGGCATATCAACAGCAATCACTGGGGCTCCTTTCTCCCGACATGTTGGGTTTGGGGTGGTGATCGTGGATGGATGAATGCAAATGAGGATCAAGGGTTGTGATTACTTGTCGCGTTGTCAGCAGGAACGTTGGATGGTACCACGTGGACATGGCTGAGGATGATGATGGATGGGATGGAATTGACGAAAGGTGTTTACAGCAATGGACGATATTGCAGTACTCGATTCAATGCATGCAGCAGCTATTTCCAATCATGGATGAAGGACAATACAATGACGCATTCTTCCCCGTTGCCTCTATGTGATTCAACCCCCATACCTTTATTCGATATCCAATGCTGTTCTTTTATCATATTTACTTCATAAACATCCACATTGCAATGTAATATTACTTTCATTGAATGAAAATCGGATTCAACATGTTATTAAGAAGGGCATCGTTCTATCATTGTATGTGCAAGATGTGGATCATTGGATTGAGAGGGTGGATAGAAACTTGAAGGCTGAAATAAGAGGGATCGGCTCAGTTGCATCATCGTACTACGTATCATTCGCCAAAGCTTAGCTTGATTCAATGTAAGCTTAATTCATTATGTTCAAGAAGAGTGACTAGTGATGCAATGTTATACAAGTACATGAGCATACCATGCTGATCTATGGCGATTTCCAGCTAACGCTATCTTGTGCAACTTTATATAAGAACGAACCATTCTATACAGGCTATCACAGGCGGATCCCTTACCATAGGCAGGGAGGGGAAGGATTGATCATGCACACTCCACCAATAGGATGGATCCTGGCTCCGGGTTTGTTACACAACCAGGGCCATTTGCCTCACTATCTCTCACATGAGTGAGGCGATTGACAATGAACAAAGGCCACTTTTCATATAGCATCACGCTTACAACATAGTAAAAACTCATAAAGGCGCCCGTAACTCAAAACATTACAGTCAACCGTGGGGTCTTTAATAGAACAGTGTTGCTCGGCGGGGAGCAAGGAATCATGTGTGCCAGTTTCACGATCGTGGTGGCCATTCCCAGATTTCGCAATGTTGCTACCAGCCAAACTGGATCTGGGGGGTCAACCTCTTTGACGACGACGACCAAAAATTATTTTTTGGGCTAGTTGCGACATTGAACGTGAAAC
Organism: Lichtheimia ornata; assembly: GCF_029851405.1. Taxonomy (NCBI): domain Eukaryota; kingdom Fungi; phylum Mucoromycota; class Mucoromycetes; order Mucorales; family Lichtheimiaceae; genus Lichtheimia; species Lichtheimia ornata. Next base: position 84,449 of record NW_026695341.1, read on the forward strand.
TTTCACACAAGGTGCTGTTGGCCAAGCCGAGCCCATTGCTCTAATAAAAACCTCACGTTTCATTGTAAAGTTTGGAGATACAGCCACCTTTATGTTTGTAAGCGTGATGCTATATGAGAAGTGGTCTTTGTTCATTGTCAAGTAGGTGGACCCTGGCAGAGCAAAAGATGCAGAGGGACCTCTTTGTGTAACTCAGTTACTTTGCATGACTGCAAGGATGGAAGGATGATATTGCATACTATTGACAATAGCCCATACATTGGCAACTAATAGCCACTTTTGTGCATTCCGAACTTTTGTGCATTCCATCATAATGGAACGATGCTCCTCCTCCAGACATTCATTACCATGATTCAATTATCTTGATCCGAGCTGATTTGGCTGAGCTACGGTCAAAGAGAGATTACATCAATCCACACATCAGCATACATTCGGATGTCTCAGCTGATTAATCCTTGTTCGACCGTAACTCAACCAAATCAGCTCGGATCAAGCTACTTGAATCATGGAAATGAATGTCTGGAGCACGAGCATCATTCCCATCACGTGAATTTCGCAACAATGCTGATTGGATAAAAGTGGCTATTAGCTGCCAATGTATGACCTGAAATGAGGGCTGCGTACCTATCATGCATTGTCCCTGAAGTCCTGACTTTTTAGCTGAGTTACACAAAGAGGTCCTTCTGCATCTTTGGCTCTCCAGGGTCTAGCTATTTGACAATGAACAAAGACCACTTCTCATATAGCATCACGCTTACAAACATAAAGGTGGCTGTATCTCCAAACTTTACAATCAAACGTGGGCTCTTTAATAGATCAAGGTGCTCGTCGGGGTCAAAGGAATCTTGTGTCAAAGTATGAAGTTCATTGTGGGCAATCCCAGATTTCGCAATGTCGCTACCAGCCAAACTGGATCTGGGGGTCGACCTCTTCGACGACGGCGACCAAAAAATATTTTTTGGGCTAGTTGCGACATTGAACGTGAAACTTTCACACAAGGTGCTGTTGGCCAAGCCGAGCCCATTGCTCTAATAAAAACCGCACGTTTCATTGTAAAGTTTGGAGATACAGGCACCTTTATGTTTTACCTATGCTGTAAGCGTGATGGAGTTGCTTTTTCCTAGTGGATGGTGTCGGCTGCATTAACGGAAAGACGAAGAGCTGAGTGAAACCGCACCTGGTGGTTACACAGACACGTCCTTGACAGGTTGCTACACAAGTGGATGGTAATGATGATTGCCTTTTGTGAAGGTACGTAAGTAAACAACGACCGATAACAATGTTGCATCAAAGTAATTGGTTTATATGTGTACGTATACATCACGAGTGTATGCTTGTAGGTACATGATACGTCCACGTTGGGTTGAGCTGCATAAAACTGATTGGTTTAATAATGCCGCACGAACTTCATGACGCCACCTCCTGGCCACAGTAAAACCATGTATAGCTTAATTATGAGGACTATACTCAATTGTAATCTCTATCAGTGGTTGGCTTGTTTACCCAAATGTATAGTGTATTGTTGGGGTGCATATTTACAGTGGCAACTGTAGCAAGCGGGGTGGCGTCGTGGGGTGCATAACAACGAAAGCGAAGACAAAGAACTCCTTCTTCTCCTCTCCCACTTCACAGTGCAAGGTGAGACTAACTCCATCTACAAAGCACAGAGCATTAACTGCTGCCATTGTTGCCCTTCAAAGCAGGGAGCCAATGGGCGAACAGGTGGGCAATGGCGACACTTCCCAGTGACAGCAAATACACGCGTGCGATCCACCCATGACTCAAGCTCCCATTACAATACAACATGTACGTTCACTTTATTATTCAAGTTGGATATTGAGATACTAAAGTTACGTGTAGTTTGCTGTTCTCTCGTTTATACAAAATCCAAGAGGTCCGTTGTGTCTTGCGTGTAATCTTCCTATGGTTGTCGTCAAGGAGACATAGTTACTTTGGGTATGTAGACACGAAAAGAGAATGTAGTTCACGTTATCTTAGTTGCATTTATTATAGCTTGAATACGTTCGATCATCCTAACGGTGGCAGCAACAAGTCATTGATATCGAAGCAAGAGCGCTTGACATGTGTCACTGGTAAGTATTGTTGGTATTGGATCAACAAAGCAAGACCCTTACAAGGAAACAGCAGCGGCACATGATGGATGGAATGGAGCTGCGGCTATTGGATGCAAGAACGCTATTGAGAAATGCACCAAGGTACAGTGTTCATTCTGGGATTTGTCGCCTTCAAGTGCACTTATGTACGAAAGTAATAGAGTGGCTCTCTCTCAACTGTATCGTTACACCATGGCAGCACTTCAAGGATGTCATTGTACTGCATACTTTTTGACGATTGGATGGCTCGTGTACAGGATAGGCGCATTCAACGCTATGTATGTGGAGGAAAGAACGAGTGAATATAGTCGCCCTTCTTACACCTGGTTTGATCCCCCAAAGCGACTCAAAAAGGTCACTGTTGATCTTGCCAAGACCATGTCCATGCCCTTGGAGCTGACAGCAGCAAACGATGCACGTCGATTTCTATTGCGGTGGATCAAGATGCAAAAGGTTAGGAAAGTAGAAAAGCTACTGAAGGACATCCCCTGTCTCCATCATGTATCTTTCATTCGCGATAGTACACCATCACTCTTCGAATCACGTCATCATCCAAATAGCAGATCTCCCTTTCACAACCAATACAAATATACACCCTTTGATGCAAATGCAACATCTTCGAGATGTAGCTGATCCAAATTGTTGGGATATTGAGTCATAGCTTTGCTGTGATGTGGAAACATAGAGAACATTGGAGACATGAGTGATATGGAAGGTCAATGTATATGGGAAATAGCATCCTTGTGCGTAGTATATCAGTGAAAGAGAACAACATGCAACACAAATATGAATTTTAGACAACACAATCTCAAGATGATGAGCACTTCAGGGGTCATGTGAGAAAAGGAAACACGTCGAATCCATGCATCTTTATGTCTCATAAAAGGTGATACGAGCAACTGGGTAGGTATATTATGTGCTGTTGTATATAATATCCAAGGAGTGTGTTATTGACTGGGTCGAATAAGGAAAAGGAGAGAGAGATCAGCAGCCCTTGTATAATTAATTGCAGCCTAGGAGACCCTGTCTATCTAATGTGAATGGGCCATCTATCTTTATTATTTTTCTTCTTTTTGTTAATTGTACTTTACATCCTTAATCTTTTACACCAACCTTTATAATCAAAAGAACAATACACATCGTGCATTCATGTCGTCGGTAAAAATGAAAAGAGATGGGTGGAACAAGGAGGGGAGTTTCGTTAACCATGTCGCTTGTTTAAAGTCATCCAGCGAGTTGGAGCGTCTTGTTCTCAAACACAATCCTCAAGGCGTCATTTACACCCGGCATCTCCTCACATTCCTTGACACCATTGAGCAGACTCATGGACATGCCTTGTTGATCTCTCCTCAGAAGGCGGCGATCGAGCCCTACTGCAAGGCCAACCCCAATGTTGAAATGACGACAAGCGATATCGTTGCCCTGTTGACGCTTGTACCACCCCAACTGCATAACAACAGTGACCAGGTATGCATGCCGCATCTTCTTCTCTTGCCCATCTTCCACTGAAACAACACCTATTGATAGGACAGCAATCCTATGATGCAAAGCAATGAGCAAGAACTACTGGAAAAGGAAGCAAGACGTTATCGTCGATCCATTCAGCTTACGCGTAGCATTCGACGATCTGAGCACAATTTGACATCTTTGACACGTGAGAATGAGGACCGTATCGTGCAACTCCAAAGCCGTGTCGATGATATGAACTCTGAAGTGGCTCGTCAGAAGCATGAAATCCAAGAATACAAGAAAAAGGAAAGCACAAGCCTACAGCAAATTGATGCGGTAAGTATGGATTGTTGGATACTGCTACATACTTGATTCTCATACTGCAAGTATTAGCTTGAGGCGCATATTGCATCCATTGAAAGCACTGAGACCAACCAGAAAATGATGTACCGATCCATGAAGAAATTATACAATGAAAAGTGCCGTAAGTGTTTAATGAGCCAAGATCAGGTGACTAAGCATGCTCACTACTATTCTTAGTGGAAGCACGAGAATTACATGATATGCTGCATCAAAAAGCACGCGTATTGGAAGAAACAGAGCGGCTATGTCAATCCATCAACAATGAATTCCACCATCTCAAGTATGAAAAGAGCAAATTATTGGCTATGCAAAGCACCCTCGAACGAGAACTTGCGACTTCTCGATACACCCATGTACAGCTAGAAGAACAACGCAATGAAAATCAGCGGCTTAAAGAGATCATCGGTGGACTCCAATCCAATCTACTGCAGGCAGATCAAGATAATGACCAACAACTTTTACGATACGATGATGGGTTGGATTACGCGATGAATGATAATACTAGTGGTGGAGCTATGGAGGATATAAGCCAAGGTATGTAAAGGCTAAAAGTGTGGTTGACATGGTAACCATGACTACAACTGATATCATTTCATTTACTTGTACATAGTGAGACAAGAGTTAACGCAGCTCAAGTATGCATTGGATCAAGAGAATATGTCACTTGCAGCAGAATTGTTACGGTTTGATGCGTTTGACAACCCCACAGAGACCTGCCGAGATGTATGTGATGGCCATAAAGTAAGTACAAGGTGGAGAAATCATACCGCCAATCGAGCTCTATCATCTAATTCATGCAAAGATGCCCACGGCTATTTCCTCAGCACACCAAGAGACATTCAACAACAAGGACACAACAGCACTTACAAACACGGCAACCACTTTTGCTTTGTACACGCTATTGGTTTACATTTTCGGCATTGTCACCTCTACGTTTCTTTTGGAGAACGCTGCCGGTTCAAGTAGTGGGTTGGAAGCATTCATGACAATGGCATCATCATCACAAGCAGTGCCAGGGTCTTCTTTTGCAACGAACAAGCTATTAGAAGTAATATTGTATTGGATCGAGAAGATTGTGTTCGAGAAACGGGTGATGGCTAATTAAAAGTTGCAACTATTTCATACATACAATGGACCCATTCGTTGGATGCTGCTACAATGAAAATTCACAATGATGAACTCCCCGGATCTCCCACACCCCACCCCCAAAAGACGATCGGGTAGTACTCCTTGATTGATGTACATAAGGCGGGCTTGATTGCAAAAGGAAACCTAAAGAGGAGAGTGTGTGTGAAAAGATCATCATGATGTCTCCCTCTTGATAATCCCAAAACCTGTATTTTGCTCCTCTTTGATCCACGCACTCGGTATCCTGATTCCTTTATTTTCCTTGCACACGGTGTTCCTGATACCCTTGTGAGGATCGCCATGGTGATCCTTGCTGCTTGTTCCTTGTGATGATCAAACACGATGTTTGGAAAAGCCGATGGTTGTTCATTTTCCTGAGATTAGGGATTTGACATGCATGTGATTTCATGGGTGAATCTTATTCCAGCCCGTGTGCTGCAATCCAACCCGGTGGCTAAATCATGCAAGGCCTGGGATAAACCAACCATTTAGAGCATTTTCATTTACGCAGTCAACAAGCCGCTCTTTCTTTCTCACCTTTTCCACCTTATCGAGTTTTCTCACTTTTCCCACTATATGGAGTCTCGTCTGCAAAAGAGACGTCGTATTGGTAAGCGATGGGTCAACACTTGGATCTTGATCGGGATTTACGTATGCAAGACGCGTCTTCTGTTTCCCGAAACTAAAACACGAAACGTTACTGTAGCCCTTGAAACTGCTCGTGCTGGTGCTAGTCAAAGTAAGTGCATGGTAGCTTGGAACCATTCATTGGATTGATTATTGACTTTATTCCATTAGCTACTACTGATTCTTGTAAATCCCAAGCTCCTGTTGAAAAGTTTATTAAGGGCCATGGATGGATTCACTTACAGCTGCTGGTATCCTAACCACGCCATTCTATAGCACGTCCTCGAATCCCTGTTGGTATCGTAACCATCCCTATTTCACTGTCACCACTTAGCCCTTTACCTCAAGCTCTTGTTGATGCATCTACACGCCCATTACAACAAGTGAAACAGGAAGAGGAAGAGGAACGACAACCAGCACAGCAACAATTGACACAGCAACCGAAACTAGAACCTCGTTCATCTTCACCACAACTACCAAAACAGGAAGACAAACAACCATCAGTACAGCAACATCAACCAAAAGAAGAACCTTGCTCACCTTCTCTTCCTCCATCATCAACACCAACAACACCACCACCACAACAAAATCCTTCTCCATCACTATCTCCATCACCACCACCACCACCTCGTCGTCGTCGTCGTCGGCGCAGACCTGACAATGAGCGTCAAAGGTTGGATGATAGCATCGGTGTAAGTGAACATCAATCAATGATAATTTATCTACTCACACATGTGTCATATTAGCGTCAATTCAGACGAAGCCAAAATATTGAAAGAGAACGACATGTTGAAAATAAGAATTATCGTCGTCGTCGTGTCGCTGCTTTGGTTGCCGAGCTCGATGATTTAGATGATGAAGGTCGTGATGATCTGCTGTTGGAAAAATTGGACTATATCGCTGGCCAAGTTGTAGGCATTGTAACCCGCTGTCATTACCAACACGATCAACAAAGCTGCCGCCAAGTCATCGAGCGCCTTTTAAATGATGTTGGTGTTGACATGGATGACGGCTTCGAGGTTCTCTTTCAGAACGTAATTTCCCGACTTGAGCCTTATCGACATCTTGGTCTCCACATTGACCCACCACCCCCATACGATCCCAACGACTTTATAAACCAAATTACGTGGCATCGCTTGATGACCAATGCATACATCACTTTTACTGCCATGAACACCCTTTAGTTTCTGTAATACTTTTTATTCTCGCATGCTCACTCACACTCACATTCATTCACATTGACACATAAATTGCACGTTTTCCTAATCATATCAAAAAGGGCATTGTTGCTAGGCAACATCATAGGATAGCTTTTTGGGAAACAAAAGGCTTGTCACCAGCCATGCCATGTTCACATGTTTACACAAGGATGTCTTATACAGTACAATGTTTATTGAATGGTGCAAGCACCGCGTGTTTGATCTTCAATCATGACTTGACCAGTTTCAAGCTGGGACTGGAAACCCTGTTTCATGTAATAAAGCACATAGTTGAATGCATGTAACCACGCATCACGCATGGCGGGGCTAAACTCGGTGTCTAATCGTTGGTAGAGTGCAGATACTAATGCCGGGCCTACATGGTCGAGCATGTCTATTTGAATTTGGTGATGTACTGCATGGCGTGCACCCAATGCTTTTAGCTGTTCACACATCCACCGTTCTTCTTCGTCATCGAGTACTTGTTGTATTTGATGCATTTCACGAAGCGATTTGACAGCTCTATATCGTGCTGGAAGGATCGCGGGTGCTCGTACCACATAGGATACAATCCCTGTTAATGCACGTGCTTGTCGTTTCACATTGGGAAAAAAAGTCGTCAAATTTGGATCCAATGCAAAAAGGGCTTCAAAGAAAGCATGATGGAAGGCTGCTGATGCAGATGAGGTTGCGGAGGATAACAGTGTTGGATTGTCAATGCTGTTGTTGTTGTTGTTGATAGGTGTGGATAAAACTCGTTCCCAGCTATCACGGATGACATTCAGCTGTGCTTGAGAAGGAGGTAAGGGAGGCTCATCGGCAATTTGGGTCGGCATGATAACGTTAGAATGGGAGGGAAAAGATGAAAAAGAATAAAAGGATCGGATGGAGTATTATTATTCGACACAATGAATTGGTGGGTGGGTAGCTTTTATACTTGTATTCCAAGCATTATTATGTACAACCCCGTGGGACCAATACCTCCGTGTGGGTTGCGTGTATCAACGTGTGTGCCTGCATTTTTATAACGATCATCATTCATCATCATCACATTGCTAAAGGAGGCAACCTTTTCTCCTCATGAAAGGGTTATATATACAAATACGCGCACATAGTACACTGACACTACCAAACGATCCATTCATAAGCATAAAAGGAGAGAGCACAAGATTGAGATCGATCGAAACACTTTTTTTATGGTGACACTACTACAAATGCAGGAGAGTGAAAAGAGAGATTAACATGAATAAAGGGGACAAGATAGTTAACAGGAGAACACAAAAACGTCATTAAACGGCGCGAGTGCAAAACTATAAATATAAAACCAAGCAAAAGGTTATGTGGGTGTGTACTGTGTATAGTAGATGTGAAGGTGTTTTTGTTGTATGAGTGAGTGAGTGAGAGTGAGAGAAAAGATGAATGTTGCGAGTGCGAGTGAATGTGGGGGAAAGAAAGATGAAGGAAACTGTTTATGACTTGATGCAAGATCCTGGGATAGGAGCAGGAACAGCGGTAGCGCGGTTATGAGCCATGTGAGCACGAACAAGATGACCAGCGGCAAGAGCGGCACACAATGACAACTCGCCAGCCATAACAGCAGCACAAATAATGCGTGCAAGACGACGAGCATTGTCACCAGGATTGGTAGGATGGGGGCCACGTACACCAAGCATCTCAAGCACAGCCTGCTGTGGGGGAAGAGTGGTGCCACCACCAACAGTGCCCACTTCAATGCAAGGCATCGTACAAGAAATATGCAAGTCCTTGCCATCGTTCACAGCTGACATTAAAGTGATACATTGGGAGCTTTCGACATTTTGTGCAGGGTCTTGACCAGCAGCAAGATAAATGGCCGTAAGGATGTTGGCAGCTTGTGCGTTGAATCCACCAACAGAGCCAGCCATAGCAGAGCCAACCAAATTCTTGTCCACATTCAATTCCACAAGAGCAGCCACAGTGGTCTTGAGCACCTTTTCAACGACATGTCCAGGAATGACAGCTTCAGCAACAACCGATTTGCCACGACCTTCAATCCAATTGATAGCTGCAGGCTTCTTGTCGGTACAATAGTTGCCTGATAATGACACGATTTGCATATCAGGGAAATGTTCGCCAAGTACACTCAATGCCTTTTCACAACCCTTGGAAATCATGTTCATGCCCATAGCATCACCCGTCGTGGTAGAGAAACGCACAAACATCAATTTGCCAGCCAATGCCACCTTGAGCTTGCGTAAACGAGCAAATCTTGAAGTGGAATTGAATGCCTCGGTAAGGATCGAGTTGCCTTCTTGTTCAATCCAGCGTTTACATTCACCAGCACTGATAATGTTGGGGAAGCTCAAACAAGGACCACGCGTCATACCATCAGCTGTAACAATCGTTGTTGCACCGCCACCATTGTTAATTGCCTTGCAGCCACGAGATGCGGATGCAACCAAACAGCCTTCAGTGGTAGCCATAGGAATGACGGTGTCGATACCATCAATCTTCATAGGACCAGCAATACCCAATGGAAGGGGCATATAGCCAACCACATTCTCACAGCATGCACCAAACACCTTGTCGTAATGGTAATCCTTAAGAGGCAACAAGCTATGCTCCAATGTCTTGGTGACCGATGCACGAGAAATCAAGGATCGACGTACTGAAACAGCACGCTCGAAATCACCAAGTGTCTTTTCCAATGCGTAGGATGCAACTTTGCCGTTTTGTACAAGTTGAATCACTTCTTCGTCATTGAGAGCTTCAGGGGTCTTGATAAGTGCCATACATTCATCCACAGATCGAATGACATCCGTGCTAGGAGGTGGTGATGATACAACAGCCTTCTTGGTGGCAATGGTGGGAGTGGGTGGTGCTTGTTGTTGAGATTGCTTATCGGTGCGTTGTTCCGTGGGAAGTTGTTTTGGTTGCTTAGCGACGTTGAACAAGTAGGTGTTGAGGAAAAGCGACACAAACAAACCAATAGCGAGCCATTGGCTGATCACGGGATGCTGAATATAGACGGCATAGATTTCAGATAAGGCCTCCAAAGGTCTTGTGATAGATTCGGGAACAAGGCTCTTGTTGGCAGAAGGGACATGGAAAACAACGGCGGGGAACACCTCCACAATCAAAGGAAGGGATGCTTGAGCTGATGCACGATGCTGTTCAAGCAAGCTGGATAACACCGATGCAATGCCAGGTTGAGTAACATCGACTTGTGGACCCGATTGGAAAGCAGTGCAGAACTCAAAAATGTGCATGGCGACAAATGCCACGATCTGTAAAAGTGTCATGTGAGTAAACAAACAAACAATGATGCATAGCTTTCATCTGTCACATTACCATCAAAAGCTTTAGACGGCCAATGAAGGATCCATCCGATTTTTGTGAGTCTCTTGGAGTAGCATTGCTGCTATCATCGCTAAGAGCCTTGACCACAGCACGACGTACATAGCTCATGTTGGAAGGTGCCTGAGATTTCTTGTTGTTGTTCTTGTTGCTGGATGTGTTACCACTGATTTCCCGGATACGAGTCAACTATTTGTGTATACATATCTTTTCAGTAAAAAGGAGGCTTTTTGTTGTCATGGACATAATACATACCTCGAGCTTGAGAGTCAACACGGACGTGTACCAGGTAAATAGGAGCACGACATCATATGCAAGCAAGATAGCGGAAAGGAAACAGAATTCTCGAAGACCAGCGATAGCGGACTTTGCACCCAAGGCAAGAACGCTGATCTCGATAACACAATCGCGTGCAATGGGCAATGCAACGGTATCCACAGCACGAATGATGGTTTCACGTACATCTTGGCGAGTCAATGGTGTTTCCTTGCTGAACTCGAATACACGCTTGGTGAGCTTGTAGGGACGTTCAAAGCCGATAGTGACGACCAGGAAAGGAATAGCCTCGCTGCACAAGAATAGTTTAGTAAGGAACCATCTATAAATGACCCATGTTACACACAAATCAAACTTACGCCAAAACTACTGGAGAAGGTTGTACACCGATAGCGTGCACCGTCAAGAGGGCCAACATGAATGAAAAGAAACCATTCACCGTAACAGCAGATGCTATAGGATCGGATCGGATTAGAAAAAAGGGAACCTTTTGAGTGATAAGAAATGCACCTACCCAAGCTATAACGAGATCCCATGCGACGCATGTTGACAAAGAGCGATACAAAGGTGATGATCATCATGATGTAACCCGCCAGGATAACAAAGATATCGACATTATCGGCCATCTACCAAAATGAGTCTAGTGTGTGAGAGGGATGGAGCGAGAGAGCCTTGGTGTACAATGGAAGAACGAGAGAGACTTACGTCGATCAATTCTTTGAGTCTAAAGACCACGTTGCGTGTAATGATGAAGAGCCATGCCAAGAGATTTTCACCTTCTTGTTGATTTGCTTGAGAGACGAGTTCACCGGGTGGGAGGCTATCGACCTTGTCAGCCCATTGACGAGCCAATTCACGACGAATGGATCCGGTAGCATCGATAGCATAAGACAATACCACTTGGTCATCATTTTCCCAGCTGGGGAGAGCCGCACATTGATTCTCTTCAGTTTGGTAGCACAGGCCATGAGCGTATGAAAATTTGTTGTTGGATAAGGCGGGTTCATCGGGTACAAACACTTGATTCTCAATCATCGATTGGAAACGATCCAACGCTTCACCCTTATCATTGACGGCAAGCTGCTTCATGTGAATCTTGACCGCGTTCTTGGTGATTTCATCAGATGCAGGATAAAGTGAAAATCCATTATCATTGGCTGATGCATGTACGGTTGCTGGATAAAGGCGGGTGCTGGTACCAGAGAAGATGTCGGAGGTACGCGCCAAGTTGTAGAGTGTAAAGTAGCTGAAGGATGCCAGGATGAGAACAGCAACAAACATCTCAATCGGATTGCGAATGGACACCATGGCAGCGCGATGAACGCCTTTGCCCACCAGTGCAGACGACGACTTGAACGCAGTGGTACTTCGTGCAAGCGGCATGGTGATGATGGAAGGAGGGGGGATCAGTTCCGCAAAGACTGAATCAATAAAGGCAAATGTTGAAAGTGAAAGAAAGAGAGGGGAAAAAAGAAGAAGCGGTTGTAGTGTTGAAACAACAGAACGCCAAAAGTGCCTGAAAAATGTGTCCTCTATTGTTGATCATTAGTAACGAAAACAGGCAGCATTTATATATGCTTTTTTTACCGGTTGGGGGGAAAAGGGAAAGAGAGAGAGAGAGAGAGAGAGTGCACGTCCTGAAGATTACACAAAGAAATATGACTCGGAGTCCTTTATCGACTAGCCTCCTTCCATACATCGTTCCCTAACCTCTATTCCACCCCCCGATAAAGCAAGCCCGCCTGTACATTTACATCCCCAATGCCAACTTTTATCAAATCTTGCATCCTATGCACGATCCTGTTCCAGACAAATCTATGATGCTATCATCAAGTTTGAAACATCATTTGAATCCATTGTTACGGGTTAGCAACGGTTATTGTCCATTCACCATGCAACAATATTAGTATAATATCAAGTCCCTTATGTTTCATCACTTTCATTGTCTCTTTTAACCAAGAGCTTCCCACCATACTCCTTCCTCAAGGGGGGAGGTTATGATCACCTAAATAATCATATATACATTCTCTTGTCATTTCTCATCATCCTATTCACATTCACCATTATCGGATGCCTTGACCGATTCTCATTATTCCCCCACATGGGATGTGTGTGTGTGTGTGTGTGTGTGTGTGTGTATCACAGGGACACAGCAACGGTAATACTTCTACCCATGGTCATGATTGGTAATCAATTCTTTGTTGTATTTAGCAATAACAACATGCTCGTTGTTGTTGTTGATGCAATGCAATGTTGATGCTATAGAGTTCAATTGTATCAGATGATGGTCACGAAACGATAGGAGATGGTGATGATGTGAGTTGTCGCGGTTGTTGATATGGATTGCAGTTATCCCCTCGTCTCATTGTCATGCAACCATGTTGTGATCTCCTTAAATATGCATAGTTTTACAACTTTTACCGGTTGACCAACAGCTTTTCTCGCACACATACACTCACACTCTCATCATCTCAGAACAAAAGGAACGACGACTCGATTATTATGCATGATACGGCCCATTACCCTTCTCAGATGTGAGAACGGGGCAATAAGGAGTAGTACTAAGGATTGCAAATGTGTGCATATGTATCAATGACACCCCAACCCCCTCTTTTTTGTGTTTTCTTTGTTTCTAACATGAAGCACAGCCAGCGGAGTGGCGCTCATGCGTCGGATCCAGTGATCACACACACAGGTAGGTAGATGGGCGTGCATCATTGTATTGCCTAGCAAAAGACAACATCACCACATTCTTTATCAAAGTTGCTTTAGGTATCACATACACACACATGGCAATAATAATTCATTTACTTTTGACGTGTAAAACTCTGTTTGCCACAAAGCTTCCCCTCCCCCAGATTATGCATCCCATAGCGTCTATGTGCCAAGTCTTTCTCATCATCCCTGAGATCTCCATCCCCTGTTGTCACTTGACATTGTCAACACGCTATACACATATGGATGCATTATGCGGTCACTCTTCTTTTCCGATGGTTTGCCAATATGTATTAGCAGCAGCGTCTAAGCATTTAGAATTTCTTGATGATGATGATCGATGTATGTACGTTAGATGACAATGCTTATGTATGGTTGATTGTAAAATAAGGTATCATGGAAGAATCCATCCTTTATTCCAGCATCTGAGAATTGAGATTAATGAAGAAGATGAAGATGATAGTAGTAGCATTGACAACAAATGATACATAGGGGGTTGGTTTATGTACAGCAGCAGCCATGAGGAGGAGGGGGGTTGGTAATCTTAATCTTATACACACACAAACATCCATTTTATGTCTTATCATGATACACTGAACAAGACCAAGAGAGATGGGGATGGATGGGGTTGCTGGGTGAACGAGTTAGATTTTGAGCTGGCTGGGCGGGTGTCAAGTTGGATGTGAGTCATACTACTACTACTACTACTATTAGCACATTTTGGTGGTATATCCAATATACTCCTCTCTCTCTTTCTTTCTTTTTGACACTACACCACCACCACACATGTTTCGCAACGCACTGTTGGGTCCCTCGCGCCTTGTAAGCAACTCATGGAACTTGTCGAAGCCGTAATGCCCCTCCCCCCATTACTGATCCGTTGGGAATACTACATATAGTCGTCAGTGCGACATCTTGTCAATGCACAACGCCGGTGTCTTGCATCGGGACCGAAGTCAGCCACTTCCGCCATGGCATTCAAGAAGCACATTCGCCAACGACGATTTGGACCTGTTCCATCGTTTCCAGGACCTTCAGTTGAAGAAGCTGTGAGCAACATTATCTACAATACGCCTCCACCTACACGTGCCCCTGAAACTCGCCACATCCTCAATTGTCTTGTACAAAACGAACCTGGTGTCTTGAGTCGAGTCTCTGGTATCATTGCTGCACGTGGTTTCAACATTGAATCATTGGTTGTCGCCAATACCGAAGTGCCGGATTTATCTCGCATGACAGTCGTCTTTAATGGTCGCAATGTTCACATTGAACAAGCTCGTCGTCAATTGGAGGATCTCGTAAGTAGTCATCATCATGGATGTCTACATACATATATGCATGTATTCATTGATCATATTGATTGTAGGTGCCAGTGTGGGCTGTTCTTGATTACACAAAGACCAAATTGATCGAGAGGGAGTTGCTACTCATCAAGGTATCCATTCTCGGCCCTGAGCACTTGCATGAACAATTGCCAACTGCCAAATTCGACAATGAGGTGGTATTTGAGGATGAGAACTTGAAGAACTCAATGGAAGTGGTACGTATACATATATTGCAACAAGCACAAAGGGATCAAGGGTGATTAAACAAAAGGGTATACATATTATAGGAGGAGGAACAACACCAACCTTCTGGCACTTTGCGTCAAACTTTTTCACATTTGCGTGCATTGACAGAGTTGTCTCGCTTGTTTGATGCCAAAGTGGTCGATGTATCATCCGATTCGATCGTCATTGAATTATGTGCCAAGCCAGGTCGTGTATCATCCTTTATGAAACTTTGCAAGCCATTTGGTATCCTTGAAGCTTCTCGTACTGGTGTCATGGCAATGCCTCGATCCCCTGTTCATGATCATTATCAAGCACAAACCGAGCATTCTTATGAAGATGATTCACCCGCTGTTGATGCCACTATGCTTCCTCCCGGATAAATCTTTATCTATATGACCCATCCAAATAGAGAGAGAGAGATGATTTGCGTTTACACAAGTGTTTATTGAAGTTGGGATTCTGTACAAAGAAAAACGAAAACGTGGAATGGTAGTGACATGGATGGGATCGATGGTGATGGATGGAATATATATGTGTGTGTGTGTGCGTTTACGAGTGTGTGAGTGAGATGGTTGACAATGCGCAAAAGAAAAAGAGGATGAGCATTTAAGGGATAAGTCGTGGTGGTGATTTTTTTGCAAAAAGACAAATGATGCAAATGGGATGTTGTGGGATGATTTGTTGATTTACTTGGAACTGGTGTACTTGGTGACAGCCTTGGTACCTTCAGAGACGGCGTGCTTGGCCAATTCACCAGGAAGGATAAGACGAACAGCGGTTTGGATCTCACGAGAAGAGATGGTGGAACGCTTGTTGTAGGCAGCAAGCTTGGAGGCCTCAGAGGCAATACGCTCGAAAATGTCATTGACGAACGAGTTGAGGATGGACATGGCCTTGTTGGAGATACCAGTGTCAGGGTGGACTTGCTTCAAGACACGGTAGATGTAGGAGGAGTAGGTTTCCTTACGGGTGACCTTGCGCTTCTTGTCACCAGAAGCCTTGACCTTCTTTTCGGTAGTCTTGGCAGGAGCCTTGCCAGCGGGAGCGTCTTTGGGAGCCATGTCGATGATAAAAAGTAGTAAAAGTTGGGGGAAGGGGGAAAAAGGAAACGAATGTGTAGGCTATATATATATAAAACTCATACAAATGAGATGGGGGGTGTGATGAGGAGTATCAAAGTGGGGGTGATAAAAAAAAAAAAGTCAAAAGCAAACAAGGTGGGACGAAGATAAAATGGAAACGCGCGTATAGGTAGAGCGCGTACCGCGTTTTGAAAAAAGCGTGGATGTAAAAAAGTGATGGTAAAACGCGCCCCTGAAACGCGGTCTATTCCAGCTGGTCAAAATTTTGTAACGATCGATGGGGTAGGAGAAAAAAAAATACGCGCGCGTGTGGATGTGTGAGATCGGGAAATGAAATCTTTTGTCATGGCAACACGTATAAAAGCAGCCGGCTATGCAGCAACCAAAAAGGATTTCCCTTCTCTTTTTCTTACTTTTTCAACACTCACATTACTATCATCTATCATCATGTCTGGAGGCAAATCTGGAGGCAAATCTGCTGCTGGCGCCAAGTCGCAAACCCGTTCCGCTAAGGCCGGTCTTCAATTCCCTGTTGGTCGTATCCATCGTCTCTTGCGTCGTGGCAACTATGCTCAACGTGTTGGTGCTGGTGCCCCCGTTTACCTTGCTGCCGTTCTTGAATACTTGACTGCTGAAATTCTCGAATTGGCTGGTAACGCTGCTCGTGATAACAAGAAGTCCCGTATCATCCCCCGTCACTTGCAATTGGCCATCCGTAACGATGAAGAATTGAACAAGCTCCTTGGTCACGTCACTATTGCTCAAGGTGGTGTTCTTCCCAACATCCACTCCAGTCTCTTGCCCACCAAGACCAAGAAGGCTGGTGCTTCCCAAGAGCTTTAAACGGTTCAACAACATCAACATTTACAACACTCGCACACATCTTTCCTCCTTTGTTTATCAACAACTACCTTTAACGCACGCAACATCTCTCGACCTTTTTCAAAATGAATCATTTGCTTTTTCACTTGTCGATTCATCACCATCAATCTTTTTTGGCTTGCTTTTGTATATAATACCACACTCGTAATAAAAACAGGACATTCACAGCATTTTATTGGGGCTATTGGTTAAAGGTGTAAAAGGGACACTCGCATCATGAAGATGTTGTTGGAGTAGGTATTGGTTGCGCATAGTGAAGAAGATGATGCATAGGGGTGATGTTGGAATAGGCTCTGGCGATTTGAATCCTTGCTGTTTAACCTCAATCTGATACCCCATATTAGATTCATGTATGTTTTCTTTGTTGATGAATACAATACCTTGGGTGTGAGGTGTTGAAATAGCTTCCCATCGATTGAATGCACTTCTCGGCACCATGTTCGATTGCTCCACGATGGATCGTCGAAGCATATGATACTGATCCATCATTCACGTACCACTTGGATCGCAGCATGCTCCGCGTATGCACCTTCTACAAGGCCACAGCCGTAGTACTAATACACCCAATGTTACATCTACTTTGTCGCCTACCATTTTGCTTACCTTTCTTGTGTGTAAGCCATTCACCGTCATGGTCTCTTTTGTAGTACACATGTAATCGAACAGGTTGTTTCTTTTCCTCACCTACTATAATGATAAGCATGATCGATACTTTGCTATCCATGGTACTCACGTGATGTTCTTTGATGCCATCGTATTCCTGGTTCCATCCCATTTCACCGAACACTTCATCAGCCTAGCGTAAGGCGTTTTGGGTATGGTGCTGCCTAGAGGTCTCAATTAGCAATCTAGCGAAGAGTGAATAAAGAATGTTACCTCTATACATACATGAAGCTTCTTGCATCGTACCCAAATCCAAATTTCGCTTGCATATGGGTCCGTATTCGGTGTAGTCAACCTGCATTAGAACATGTCAATTTTCGTCACGATTTTCCATCATGATATCATTACCTCAAAGTCGTACCAGCATACGTTGACTTTGGTTGCCATGGCAATAGGTTTCTCTTTACCACCGAAACTCAACCATTGAGGTCGTATACTACTACACACCTCTTCGACACGAGTGATACCAAGAACCATAGGTTTTCGAAAAAGATGTCTTGTCTTCGTCTTTTGCAAAACAAAGTCAACCTCAATACACAGCTAAATGTCATTAGGCACCAATGAGCACTTCAAGCGGTAAAGCAATGATGTGAGCTATAGATGTAAAAAGGCATTGATGACAAGTAGAAAGAAAGGACGTATGATAGTGTTGCTGACAACAGCCTTGTTTATATAAGAGTGGGCGTGGGAGTTGTTGTCATGATGGATTGAACTGATAAAGTGGTCAAGCATCTTGCAAAACCATAACTGATAAACCCACCTGCCACTTGAAAGACGATCTTTTGTAGGTGTCATATGCCCAAGGAAGAAGGGCGATGTATCCCGAAATCACGTGCCTGCATAAATCTTCAATGCCCCCACATATGGTATAAGGTAGGCCATTCTCAGTCACTTGGAATGATGTTCAAGGTACTACACTATCCCACATTTATCCTTGTACTATTATCGAAATGATGGCAGAGATCATTCAATGATGGCTAACAACATTGGGAGCAAACAATGAGACTTCTTTTTTTCAAGTGAACGGCCGTTCATTTTATTTACAAAGGGATCCGCTTATGCAAAAAAGTGAATTACAGGAAAAGAAATCGAAATCAAATCAATGTGAGAGAGAGTATAGGTGATGTTTGTGTGTGCGAGATGGAGAAAGATTTGTAGGTGCGATAGGGAGGATATAGATGACTTTAAGGGTGATGATAGCAGCATTTAAGAGCGTTCACCACGAAGACGACGAGCCAATTGGATATCCTTGGGTTGGATGGTGACACGCTTAGCGTGGATGGCGGCCAAGTTGGTGTCTTCAAAGAGAGAGACAAGGTAGGCTTCAGAGGCTTCTTGAAGGGCACCAATGGCAGAGGATTGGAAACGCAAATCGGTCTTGAAGTCTTGAGCGATTTCACGAACAAGACGTTGGAAAGGCAACTTGCGGATCAAGAGCTCAGTGGACTTTTGGTAACGACGAATTTCACGAAGGGCAACGGTACCGGGTCTGTAACGATGGGGCTTCTTGACACCACCAGTAGAGGGAGCAGACTTGCGAGCAGCCTTAGTAGCGAGTTGCTTACGGGGGGCCTTGCCACCAGTGGACTTGCGAGCGGTTTGCTTAGTACGAGCCATTGTTGTTGATGTATGTAAAGTTGGGAATCGGTTGATGCAAAGTCCAAGAGATAGCAAGCCTTTTATACTCTAAATTTCTTTTGACTCCGATAGGCGCGCGGTGCCATCGCGCACTTTTTTACCTCCCCAACTTTTATTTTTTTTCTACCTACCACGCAACACGCTCTCGCGATGTCTACAAACGCGCCCGCGTTCCTTTTTTTGATCAACCCATTTCTTTATCCATTTAAACATCAACCGCGTTTACGTTACCACTTTAACATAAAATGTCATTGAAAATGCTATTCATGCAATGTGTCATCAATGCTTCAAGCATGCTGACAGGATGTTTTTTTGATAATGGGTGTGTAAAAGTAGCAATACGTTCAAAGTGAAGGCGATAAAGTGGTGGTAAAGGGGTGGTAGCGGAGGTGTACAAAAAAAGAAAAAAATCCAAGCGCGCTACACAAACGCGGTACTCCCTCGTGACCCGCGACACAAAGAAATACTAAATTGGTGCAACGTCAAACATGTATAAAAGGGAGCTCTTTGTTCAGCAACCCATTTTCTACTCATTCACATTTTATTTTAAACATCAACAATGACTGGTCGCGGTAAAGGTGGTAAAGGTCTCGGAAAGGGTGGTGCCAAGCGTCATCGCAAGATTTTGCGTGACAACATTCAAGGTATTACCAAGCCTGCTATTCGTCGTCTTGCTCGCCGTGGTGGTGTCAAGCGTATCTCTGGTTTGATCTACGAAGAGACCCGTGGTGTCCTTAAGGTCTTCCTTGAAAACGTCATCCGTGATGCTGTCACCTACACTGAACACGCCAAGCGTAAGACTGTCACCTCTCTTGACGTCGTCTACGCTCTCAAGCGTCAAGGCCGCACTCTTTACGGTTTCGGCGGTTAAACAACCTTATCCAAACACACACCATACAAATTCAATTGCATCCTACTGTTACCTCTTCAAGTTATCATCCGCTTAAACACACACCATACCTTTTCTCTCTCTCTCCAAATACACCGCCCTCTTTTTTGGTTTTGCATCGACAAGAACCTTGTTCGCATCTCTCTTTTGTATATAGCGCGTAATGTTCTTTTTTCCCAATTAAACAATCAATAACCGCAAAAACTATTGTGCTTTGTCAAATGATGGATGAATCGATCTTTGTTTGTTGTCTTTGAGAAGAGAGAGACTATTAGTGCATGTGTGTGAGTGTGAGTGAGTGCGTGAGTGTGAGTGAATATCAAAAAATGTACATCGATGGTGTTGGTTGGTTGGGTGGGTGATGGTTCAGAAATGATACAAATTATAGGGATGCAATGTAGAAAGGAGTAATGAAATGTGATGGCGGTGATGAGCAAAGATGGGTTCAAGTTTTGCTGATGATGCTGAGAACATGCTCAAGACGACTCACAAGCACGACATGAATGGGTAATGAGCCGCCAGCTGATGGGGTTGTATAAACATATGCAAGAGCGTGATATCGTTTGATAATGTTGCGTAATGTGCTGTAAGCTGAATGACTCGTCTGGTTGAAAAGCAAGTGTACCTGAAATACATAGATGATCAGAAATCACGCTCCTTCATAGTATCATCATCATCATACTTACATCCATGATCAAGGGTTCATTGTTGATTTGCTCTCGACAAGGATTCTCTGGTTTTGCATAAATGTGAATCAAGTAGCCTGTTGCTAATGGTAACATCCAATTGCCATCAGCTTCATCATTCAATCCACCAACTAACGCTTCTGACACTTGAGCTCGTTGTTGAGAATAGGCCACACGATGATTGAGTAGTAACGTTTTGGTGGCACCACTCATATCATTATTGGCCGCTGCTGCTGCTGCTGCTGATCCAGTATCCGATACATTATTCTTGATTCCTCCAACAGCAGAAGATGGCATGCTCGTTGTACTGAATGCTTCTGGTGTTGGTGTATTGGCAGATGAAGAACCAGGCGTTTGTGGATAATCCATCACTGAGGCAATGTTGATTGATGATCCATGCAATTGATCAGCATTCACACGTAATGCCGATTCCATATCAACGCATGTAATAGCCACTTTTGCATCATTCGGTATACAATCAGCCCACACTATGATAAAAAAGAAAATGATCAGCTTCATCCTATGAAAGAAAAAGAGCCCCCTTATACTTACTTTGAAGTTCCTCCAGGAACATCAATCCCACTTTGGCGATCACAAACGTCCACTCAAACCCTGTTCTTGCTGATACTTGCAAAGTTTGCTTCCAAGCATCCTCAATCACTTGTGCCATGGTCTTGTCGTTGTCAATGTATCGTACTGCGTATTCAAGCAACTCGCCTTGGTTATCGGTCCATACAAGAATAATCCACCGTCGATCCAAGGTAAAGCTGTAAGCCATATGTAGGGTAGCGTTCGATTCAAGGATAGTAGGGAATAAATTGGCTGAGCCTTTGAGCGAGAATTGGATGGTATCTGGTGATGACTTTGCAAGGATAAAAGGTGGAGCATACATGGTAGAAGCTATGGGCCCAGCATCTTCCACATCGGGCTACGTAGATTCAAAGAGCAGGGAATCAATACACAAAGATCCATGTCATCATAAAAGCTTTACCTTTGGATGTTTTCGACTCATGACAGGAAGGCATTTGCTATACACAGAGAATGCAATATCCTTCAATCCAAATTTGGTGTAACCGCCAAAAGCCGATGAGGATCGAATAATGTGCTCAATGGGTACCAGCTGCATCACAAGACGTGCACGGCGTTCTTGAAGGCTATGTGTGGATATACCCATGGATGCTGCATGGTAGGCAACCATCAACTTGTGATAGCAACGGCTGAGATCAAAGTGGGATGACATGGTATTGCTGGGGTTGACGATATAGATAACGATATGCATTCGTTCCACCATGGCATTTCCAAGAGCTGATCCAAGGTTCTGACACTCTGCATTGTAGCTTCGTAGTTGTCGTTCTTCCCAGGTTTCATTTGGAGATGAAGGGGCTATATAATGTATATGGAAAATCAATCACATACATTCGCATAATAATACGTTTTACGACTTACGCAAAAGAGGCACCGGTACGAGGCCACGACGATAAGTGCTGATTGTGCCGGAATGATGTATCCCCAAGTGACAGGATTCATACACCGTGCTGAGAGCTTTGAAGAAATGGGAGCATGTCGATTCGAGTTGTTCGTTGGCTGGATACACAACAAAGTAAAGGACATTCTTCCTTGAAGAGTATGGCTCCAATCTCAACTTTTCCCACATAGTAATCATCTGAGGCGATCCTTCAATGTACTCTTCTTCATGACGTCCAGCCAGGATATCGGGTGGTGTAAGGGTATCAAGATTGGGTTCAGCGGGTCGACGTTTGCGTACTTGATATTTGCCATACTTGGATTGTGCTTGGCTGGTCTCCGAAAGATCATAGTATTGTTGTACGCTCAATGGACCTTTAACAGCCACAGTGCCCACTGTCATTGGCAACATGCCACCATCCGCGTTTGTGGCGCTGCTGCTGCTGTTGGCATCAGGCGTCGTCACTGTTGAGGTCCTTGTACGATCAAAGATATTCATGAGCACATCCTTAAAGTCTTGGGAGACACGATGAAAATCATTCGATAGTGAAGGGACATGACTGAATGCTAAAAGAAGAGATGATGGATGATGAGTGATATTTTCCAAAGAACGTATCCTAATCAATTACCTCCATGCGCGCGTTGCAATAATTTCCTTCGTTGAGCAACCAATGCTGTAGTGGATTCGCCGATATGAACTTGACCCAGGTTGGATGATACAGCTGACAAGCCATTGTCGAAAGGATAACCACCCATCACCACTTGCTGACAAAGGTAATCCAGTACCTTGAAATCCTCTTGTGATTGAATCGTCCTTGTATCAGATTTTGTTTCAGTATCACTGCCATTTCTCCTCATGGAGGGCGATGCCACCAATAGCTGGTCAACCACTGAATCATGCACACTTTGTAAACCAGACATCCACCATTCAGGGTCATGCGAATCGGATTTCTTTTTCTCTTGGCTGGAATAACTTTTGATCTCATCTTCTTCATCACACGCTTCCTCGGAACAACTTGACGACGACTCATCATCATCAGTGCTACTGCTGCTGCTGCAACTACTTTCTTCCTCTTCAGCCAAATCGAGGGTGGTTTGTTGTGGCGGCTTGTGGTATTTGTTGACTGCTGTAGTCGAATTATTAGGTCGATACATCAACAAGGGTCGTATAGATGGAGGGGTATAGTTGGGGTATGTGTGCACAATGCTGTTGTTGGTGTCGTCTTTGTTTTTGATCCGCTTCCTTATTCGAGGGACATAATCGGGTCTATACAAGCTGCGTCTCAGCCGACGTTTTCGTTTGATGCTGATAGGATCTCGAGCTGATTCATCTTTTTTGGGTGCGTACATGAATTTCCCACCATCCAAATACTTTGCATTGTCAACGCCATCTGAAAACTGTACAGGTGCAAAATCAGGTGGTACAAAATGATTCTCAAGTGTGGGTTCCATAAGCATAGGTGATGTCGTCATGCCCCTAAGTGACATTGATTTCTCTTTGAATGATGCTGCCGAATCATCAGCTGATGTCTCTGTCGCTGTCAAATTCCCATTGGTCATCATAGGGCTGGGCTGCGTTCCTCCTGATGTTGCTGTGGTTACGGTTGTAGCTTGTGGTTGCCCTTGAGACGAGGTATTGCCAAGTAGCTGATCATCATCCAAGACACCATTGGATCCTCCCAATAATGCATCCAAATCAATTTCTCCATCCGCCTCAGGTACCTCGCCAATTCCTGATAATGGCATTCCTTCCATCAACATCAATCGATCATTCTCGTTGGTCGTAGATGGTTGCTGTTGTTGTTGTAATTGTTGTTGAAAATTCTGCGTTGTCACTTTTAAGAAATCATTGTTGAAATCAGCATGCTGTTGTTGTTGCGAAGCTGGTGCTTTGTTGGATGTCGGCTCGCTTTCAAAGAAATCAAAATCCTCTTCAGTGACATGTAAATCCAAATTGTCGAGATCTTCCATGGCATCTCCCCATCGATTGGACATGTCATAGGCTGATCCACCCAATGCATCCATACCAAATCGAAAATCAAATGCATCATCGGTCGTGGTGGTTGTATTGCCTGCTGCATTAACTGCCATTTGATCTGTTGTCGCGCCACCCGATAATAAAAGCGCTGTTGAATCCATGTAGCCCATCGTATTGTTATTGGAAATGTTCATTGTGGGTGGTGCTGTTGTAGACGCTGTGATAGGAATTTCTTGTACAGGCGTGGTCGTCGTGGTCGTGGTCGTCACTGGTTCAGGTTTTACATCCGGTGATGTAAGCATCGATTGTTGCTGTTGCTTCTCGATTGGATCTGCAAAATGAATACGTGCAAAATCGGCCACCGAAAGCTCTGATTCTTCTTCAACTCGACGATTCTCTTCACCTTCCTTTGTTGATGGTGGCGACATGGTTTCATTCTTGCATCCTAAGCTAGCAGGCGTTGCTACTGTTTTGGATGCCATGATAGGACTTGATCCCACGGGTTCTCCCAATGCTTTTGTAAGAACACCATTGGCTGAGATATTCTCAGCTGTCATTGAGAGTGTATCAAACATGGCAGATGCTGTATGTAACTTTGGACTTCCATAATCCCAGTAATTCAAAAGCGACGATGATGCATGATGATGATGATGAGGATGCTGCTGTTGCGTCTTGTTGCGAGTGGCAATATTGGTGATTTGATCACTCCACCACCAATGATTCCATTGTTGTACTAAATCCTCGGTGTATCCTTGGTGATAACGTAAAACACTATTCATATCAGAGTTGGTAGAAGATAAGGTTGTTGAAGCTGTAGAGATGAAGAGGAGAGCGGTCGGGTAAAGAACAACGTCCCCGCGTAAAGAGCGGATAGGTGTCAAAGCTGGTAGTTTTGGAGCGGCGCACGGACGTTGTTGTCGGCATGAGTTGAGACAGCGGAGGGGGATATCAAACAGCAGCGACCACTCCCGCAATATCTTTTCTTCAAGTTGCTCTGGAATGTCTTGGTGCATCGGAAGAATAGCTGCACGTTCACCCAAAGGAGATGTGATTACTAAAACATAAATGTTAGTAGTGTCTTTTGGATTGAATCATTGAACCCAATTCTTTTACCTGTCGTTGTTGTTCCTTCTTTTTTATCCAGATCGGAAAGTGACAATGGTCGAATTTCCAGTCGTCGTACATCAGGTTGAACAACAAGGTTGGTATTGGATAAATAGACGTTGTATGTACATGAAAGCATGGAATCATTGATGGTGGCGGATTCAGTGGTATAAGGTAGAATGTCGTGGGTCATATCCGACTTGTGGGAAAAGATGAAGAACTCGCCCAGGGGTAGTACTCCTCCCTTTTGCAAGATTGAGCTACGTATTGGGTAGATTAGCATTAGCATATAAGATACCACGATATAGATCTCCCCACCCTTACCATCGAATCAAACGTTTAACAGCTTTCACAAACAAGATGTATTCATTCGATACGCGATTGATCACGGTTGCCACGCTAACCGACGACGACGATGTATTGCCAGTGACGGGTGATGCTGTTGGTGATATGTTCTTTGCAATCGTATTCTCCCAAGTAAAGGATCCCATTTTGATCTCTATCATGATCATCATAATCCCTGGATCAATATGATTTCTCGTATACTTGCTGCACATGCACACATACCTTCAAGCTGTTTAAGCATTTCATTATTATCCACGAGACCAGTATGCCGATCATCGAACCAAAACACCCATAATTCCAATAGCACGACATCATCATCATCATCCTTGTTACTAGCCTTTTCCTCCTCGAGTTGGGTCGTTGGGGCAGGACGCCATACACAGGGTATATTCAACTGGACCAGGTTACGAAAGGCTTGAATGAGAATGCTTTCAGGTTGGTGGTCTTTGGGCCAATGGTGATTACTGAGACTGATTGACTCGGGTACTGCCTCACTTTTCAGGAGACTTGCAAGCTGAGAGCGTTCGCATTGCTGGCTGTACACTCGATAGCGTATGTGAGAGACACCGCTCTTAAAAAAGTGATCCGTGAACAACGTGCATTGTCAAACAACATGTCACGCAATAAACTTACCACAAGAAATATGTTTGTCAAACTTGAATCGGTCAGCATCAGCGTTACCAGCTCATTTAAGTGAGAAGAGTGGAATGAGTGAGTGAGAATAAGAAAGAGAGGAACTGACAGCAAAGGGAGCGTATAGAGCCTGTGCTTAAAACGCCGGCGTAAAGAGGAGGAGGAGAAAGAATAAGAGGCACACAGTGCGCACACACGCTCACACACAGACACTGTGAGAGAGTGAGAGAGAAATGGTCAAAGACACTCGCTTGCGTCACCTTAACCTTGGCACTTTTTGAAGGGAACATACACTTATAGACACCCACCCACACACACACATATATATACACACACATGTATGTACACATAGACGCCTTCATTCGCATTCACGTTCACACCAATACATACTTGATTTTCATATTGGATCATGAACATTGATATGGATGGATGGGTGTTTAACTCAATGCAGAGTGTATTTTAAGGTGTTGTACCTGTCCACATTCGTCGTCAATGGTGGTACAATAAAAACTAAAACATGTGCAATGACTTTTGCCTTATGCTTAGCATACAATGGCTCTCTTTCAAGAAATCATGGATATGATTCATCGGGTAAGATCTTGTTGCTATCCCACCGTTCCCATGGTGGCTATTTGATACATTTTGATTAGCCCACAGCATGACACAGATCACCGGGAACCAACTCGGAGTCAAAATGGAACCTGGACTGAAAAGTAACCGCTTCATCGGCCGATTTCAGAGCCTTGATCTGCTGTTGCACCACATTTTTTCCCAATGGCAGTGTCACCAAGATCATATCATCCAATTGGTTATACCGTTATACAGCATGGCGATAACACTGCTCCATAGATAACTAGATCACGGGGCAATGCGTTGAGTATCATGACAAATGTAATACTGGTCGATAAAGGAATATTAAATCATGTCAGCTTTCCACCACACGGATGCATGTAACTATTACTAGGATGCCGATCATATTGTCTTGGTTGTAACTAGGAATGATGATAGTAAACAATGGTACTATTTGTAGCACATAGCTCGTAGCACTTACGGCCACCATGAACATCTCATATCAGCACGACGACAATCTTTATTACATGAACAACAAAGATCGGTTTCCATTACTCCTCATTGCCTAGCAAGGATCACCTTGACTACTATATCCCTCTAATAATAAACCAGTTGCATGAATAAGAGGGATGATGCGTCACCAACAGGTTGCTCGTCATCATCCAAGAACTACTACTAATGCAATCCATCATACGTAAAACCTTCTTCAATTGCCTTTTTTTTCGTGTACAACAGCACGAATTCATGGGTAAAGATGGTATTCGAAGTTGGGGACAACATCCTACCAGTTGAATCAGATAAATGTCATTCTCTTGGTTAACGACAAGCTGAAGACTTGGATCTCGATCATCATTGCATGTTTCCTAGCTACGTTGTGTAGTAATGCCTTGGATGGCAACAGGGTCAATGGTATGTATGGACTTCTAAAAGTAGAGTATGTGTCATTAGAATGACCAGCAGACGTATCATCATCATCAGAGACTAGAATGGCATGTGACTTGTGGCAAACGCCTTTCCCTGCAAAGCGGAGGTAGGTTGTACATGAAGAAGCAGCCCTACTGCTGGTTTTATAGGTGCCGCTTTCTCTTTCATCCAGCAGACAGCAACCGTGGTGGACAACTAGCAACCAACGTTTTTCTTCGATTGCGATTGTCGACAGTACCGATCAGGCAACGCCATCGAGTATAGTAGTGCATCGTATGGTACATATCTCCTTATGGAAGTAGGCACGGACGTGGTGGTGGGGGGAAGGGAGTCATCACGCACACACACACATACCCCATGGCTTTCGCTTCCCACTCCTCTTTTGCCATCCCCTCTCCTTTATTCAATTGACAATTACTAAAGCACAGCGAGTAGAGAAACTGGTAAATGTCTACAGCGATCGAATCCAGTCTTGACGATGCGATTGCTGTTACAACGGACAGTACACCATCTACTTCTTCTTCTTCTACTACCACTACTACAGCCAGCACCCGAGTCATAAAGCAGCCGTTAATTCAAGTCTATTTTCCCATCACTTTCACACGATCTGTGGACGTTCGCCTCCCAGTAGCCAGGACAGCCACAGCTTGTGGAATCTATTATTCGACAATCTTTCTTGCATCATCATCATTATCATCACTTGACATGCCGAAAATATCACGCGCTACCCAAGCACGATTGCTAAGAAAGGCCAATGCATCGATACCCGCATCAACTTCAACATCAACATCATTATCCGCACCACAACAATCAATACCACCAGCAAAAGACACTTCAATTAATAACAATGACACACCACCATCGCCCAACACAATGACCCTAGCTCGGGATTCGAATGACAGCAATAATAATAATGAAGCATGTTGTAACAGCCACCTCAGTGAGAGCAGCGACATCGTTACCAAGAAGGATGATGAAGATGATGGTAGTGATGGAAATCGTCACCTAGCAACGGCAACAACAGCAACAGCACCAGCAGCTGTGGATGAACCCAAAGACAACATTCATGCATCAACAACACTAGAGCCGGCGATACCCACGCCTCATTTGAGTACACCTCCTTCTCGATCATCTTCTTCTTCAAGTCGTATCCCCATACGTAAATCCAATTCCATGCCAACAGCTAAATCTCCTGAAGCTATTACAACACGTCGTGCACCCGCTACTACTGCAGCAGCCACCACGACCACGACGCTGCATAAGCGGAAGCATGACGGGCAACAACAAACACCACGCCCTAGATCTGCATCACCAAAGCCATCTACAGCTCCTGTTCGTAACAAGACAACGAGTGTGAATCGGTCATCATCGCCATCACCCAAATCGATTGCTACCAAGGTGCGTGAGGCGGATGTACCTATGCCCAAAAAGCCTATACCTACCAGTCCTCCTTTAAGGATCCATCATGGAGCACATAAAAAGAGTGGGAATAAGGATCACACGAAGCACGGCAATGAAGATGAAGAAGATGAAGCACCTGTACGTATTACAGCACAAGAACGAAGACGTCGTGAAAACATGCGAGCTCAACAGATCAAAATGTGGCGTGTTCGTGAAGAACGTGAGGCAAGAGATGCAAGGACTATTGCACGGCGTAAAATGATGGAACGCCCTACGTCACGCAATAAGGAACCGTCACCACCTCCTACACCTCCCAGGCGAGCTGTCAAATTCAATCTGAAACGTAATAAGGTTATTGAAATCTCTCATCAATAAAGTTTCATGTGACAACATGGATGGCCGTCCCCCCTTACACTTCTTTATGATGCATCATTAACACGGATGTTTTATTATCCAATCATGACCCCCAATGAAAATTTTCTTTGTTTCAAATGGCACGAGCACGGCACATGTTTGGGATTGATGTTGGACGATGATCAAATGAGCGAAAGCACGGACAATAAATTAAGCTATAGGAGGAGTGTGAAAAAGAGCCCCACTTCTTGAGGCACCACTTTAGGATCAACTAATTACTACTTTTTTCTCCACATAAACAACAACCTCCCCCTCCGCACCTTGGATATGGCCGTCTTCAGCCTTCTTCGCGATACTTGGGAACCTGTCGTTAGCCGCCTCGAGCGTATGGTACGCAAAGTAGCTGGTGAACTGCCAATCGACACCGACTGGAGTCAATCGATCAAGGGATCATGGTAAAGTCAATGGGGGACAATGGAGGGGAAAGCGTTGTATTCATTCCCAAAGCTAACCTTTTTGTACTGTTTGATAGGTACGTCCATCCTAGACAACATGGTCTCGAATTGGTATTCCTTGCATCTGCATTTGGCTGTGCGGCATCCTATTTCTTCACCAAGGCTCTTGGTCCAGGCACACTCAACTATAAGCTCTTGTCGAGCTTTGTGCCTCCATTGCCTGCTAGTTGGACCGAGAAGGCTGTTCTTGGATCCCTTGTTGGTTCTCTTGGTATCACGCTTGCTCACAAGTTGATTCGTGGCCATGGTCTTTTCATGTTGCAGCCTTGTCATATGAGTGCACTGCTATTGATCTCGGTGATGTCTGCCCCTGAAAAAATGATTTCCAAGGTCCTCTTCAATGTTTATCTCCATACCCAATTTGGAGGTTATGCTGCGTTGGCATTCCCTGACACCAGAGATCATCGTCTCTTTCTGGAGACATTCAACTTTTTCGCTGGTAAGGCTCATAGGATGATGTTCATTGTATAGTTGTATATACTCATCTCTCTTTTTATCGACATAGAACACATCTTGATTCTGGCAGCTCCCATTTACATGATTTACAGCCGTCGTTATCCTGTACTTCCTCCATCGCCTAGCATGGCCTTGTTGTCCTTTTTCATTTACGGCTTTTTCCATACCCCATTGCTGCATGCTTGTGCATTGAAGTCTGGACTTAATCTTAACTACCTTTTCGCACCGCCACCAGGTGAGTCATCTTTATTTGGTCTTTGCATGGGTCAACTTTTTACCATTGATCAGCTAACATTTGGGAATTACCTAGTCAAAATCCTTGTTAAGCTTGGTCCTCTTTATCGTCCAGCCATGTATTGCACTGCATTGGTGGCCATGTTTGCTACTCGCTATCTTTTGGTGGGTGGTATCATGTCTGTGTTGCCTCGTAAGGCTTTGCTGATGTAATCCGCCACCGCCGCAGCATCATCATCATCATCCTATCTGCCTCTTCTTCTTTCATTATTATGCATGTTCTTCTCATCCATCATTAAAATAGACGTTTTTATAGAATCATACTACTAAGTAATATATAGTCATTGCCCTCTTTTTGCATGATCTAAATCATCTTTAAAGATAAATCAGCTTCGGGATCGTTTCCGAATGACGGGAGAGTGGGATTGAAAAAAAAAAGAATCATGTACCTGAATCTGCCATGTGGAACCAGGGACCAATGACAGGCAAGAAGGTGAGAAGAGAACATATTACCGAGGTTCGGACAAAGATTAAGTTGTGTCATATCGGGAAATAATGACACACTGCCTTTATAAAATACACCATTTTCTAAATGTCAATCACCACCAACTCCCCGCCCCCCACCACCCCCACAGAAGCGGGGCCCCGAAAACGCGGAAGCGGGTGACGATAAAAGGGGAAACGGGGACGGGTGGGGGGGGGGTTAGTGGACGTTCAGTTACGTATTGCTCATCCTATCTGCCTCTTCTTCTTTCATTATTATGCATGTTCTTCTCATCCATCATTAAAATAGACGTTTTTATAGAATCATACTACTAAGTAATATATAGTCATTGCCCTCTTTTTGCATGATCTAAATCATCTTTAAAGATAAATCAACCGGGATCGTTTCCGAATGACGGGAGAGTGGGATTGAAAAAAAAAAGAATCATGTACCTGAATCTGCCATGTGGAACCGGGGACCAATGACAGGCAGAAGGTGAGAAGAGAACATATTACCGAGGTTCGGACAAAGATTAAGTTGTGTCATATCGGGAAATAATGACGCACTGCCTTTATAAAATACCATTTTCTAAATGTCAATCACCACCAACTCCCCGCCCCCCACCACCCCCACCCCTGGCATTGTGTATCAACAAAAGATGGTGGTCCCCGTAAATAACAATAGCAGCCCTTTCCATGTGCGTCAGGTTACCAGCGAAGATTTGAAACATGTTGGCAAAATTGTGGAGATTATCAATGGTGCCTTTGTTGCTGATAGTAACGTATCATACATTTACCCATTTGAACAAGACACCGAATACTCAAAATGATCCGATTAGATACGTGGACATCTGTGCGTCATTTTGGGATGAAGCAACGTGTCAATTATGCCGAGGTAGAAGATTTAGTAAGAAACAAGATCTTATTGTGTGTCTTTGATGAAAATCAAGTGGTGGTTGCTACGGCAGAGATCCAACCGATAAATTCAGAAGAAGCTGGCATTGGACTTGTTTCGGTTGACCCCGCACGACAATCTCAGGGCATTGGCAAACTTCTCCTCCTGGCAACAATAGATAAGATCAAGGAAATGGGATACAAGGTAACATCCATGTCCATTTTGGGCGAACGACCAGAGTTACTAGCATGGTACGCCAAACTTGGGTTCCAAGATACCGGCGAACGTCCTTTATACCGTAACCCTGCTGTCATCGAGGCCGTGCTTCCTCTCACTGTGGTGAAGAAGAATCTGAGTTGATCAGTCATAGTTTGTAATTGGTTCCGTTCTTACGGCATACTTGCTGTATAAATACATGTCGTCGTCTTTTTTCATCCTCCTTCTTTGTTGCCCCCCTTTTCTTTTTCCTTTGTTGCCTTTTTAAATATGGTTCACACTAATCTTTTGGTGCGTGACGCCACTGTGGATGATTTGAAACATACCAGTGAAGTCGTTGAAATCATCAACACCGCATATCGATCTGAAGGTAGAAAGCAGAGAAATACATGGATCGATCATCTTGCCAGGATGCTGATGTTATATAATAATAGCCAGCTGGACTTCTGAAAACGAGATTGTTGATGGTCCACGTATCAATGCTGCTGAATTGGAGGATATTGTGCGTAACAACGGCAACCCTCACCGAATCTTGTATGCATTTGAAAAGGATGAGCAAGGTGCTGAGTCCTTGGTGGTTGGCACGTCTTTGATTGAAGCTAGCAAAGATGATCCAAGTGAAGCCGAAGTGCGCTTGTTCTCTGTACGTCCATCGCATCAATCCCGAGGTCTTGGTCGCCTTATTTTTGATGCATCTCTCAATCGCATGCGAGAGCTTGGTTTACGTACAGCTGTTTTACGTGTGTTTGACACCCGAGGTGGTCTTATTGAATGGTACAAGAAGCTTGGATTCAAAGAAACCGGCGTATTGAGATACGAAGGTGCCAGTGGCAAACTTAAGATTGACGGCGTCAACTTTGTCATTCTCAAGCAAGATCTTTAGATCATAAATAGTACTATCCAGCATCATCATACCTCTTTTCCTAGACAATAAACCATACATCCCCCCCTTTTCATTGTGTCATATGAAATTGATTTTGGCGATATATGCGCGTGGTTCCCATTTTTGAAGTACGCGCCCTTTGTGGAACATTACCATTGTCCTTTTCTTTCGTGTTTACCACCCCCACATACATACACCACTTGGCCTTTTCTTGCCATGGCCAACAATCAAGAAGAGCCATTCGACTATTTTCAAGACGACGACTTTTTATTCGACGACAATGTGTTCGACGCCATTGATAAACAAGAATCCATCTATTTAAGCACACAACAACCACCCGATCCAGTCCATGTCCAAGAAGAACGGCCTAATGAAGTACCTACAATCGAAGTGACCTATCGCGATCCACCGCAAAGAACAACGGATACACTACCAACGACGGGCTATTCACTAAGGGCGGATGATACGGCTGGTCTTCAGTGGCAAAGTAGTCTTGGCCAAGTTGAATCCAGTGGATTACAAGAGGTATAGATACCTTGTACCTTTATTATTCATACGAATCATTAACACTATCAGCAACGCATTATAGCATCAACAACGCGAGATTGAAGGTCTACGATTCACAGTGGAACGGTTGCAATTAAGATTGAAGGAGGATCAACTCATCAACGAGAACCTATCACGTGAATTGACAGTGCTCCGATCTGACAAGCAGTTCATGGTAAGTAAGATGGCGTGAGAGGAGGTATCGACAAGATGAATAATGATTTATTACAAGGAACAAGAATTATTGAGTGCAAGACTTGAATTACAAGCCAAAGGAAGAGAAAAGGACAAGCGTAAGGATTTCATTGTGAGCTATTTATATACATGAAGCCTCATTGTTTGATTAGGATCATCGACATTTCCAAGTGGATCAGGGTTTTCTCTCCCTTCAAGTAGGCGAAGGTCTAATTTACCACCACGTCAACGTTCTGTTACACCATCATCTTCTCGTGCCACCACACCTGCACCTGTCATTCCTCAACGATCGGATCGTAAGCGACCAGCTCCACAGGAACCAGAATCACCAAGAAGCACATCTTCATCCTCTTTTCCTATCAACACGAGCAACGTTGATGTCGAAGTAGATCGGGAGCGTTATCAGGTAGGTTGGCACGCACATTCACACAGCAGCATCATCATGCATTTCATCTAATTAATGCCATACTAGTTCCTAAGACGTTTGCTTTCACAAGAATTTGTTGATATGGAACGAGAGAACCATGCTATGATCAAATCCTTCGATACCCATTGGTCACCATCCACCATTACGTTTCTCAGCAGCCGTTTTGCACGACGCTTTATCCCTGATCAGAGCAGACGTGATGTTAGCAGCAAATTAACCGTGTTGGCAACAGACATCTCCTCATGTATCGCACAGCATGATCCATTCAACTTGCAAAGTGTCATTCAGCAGCTATTCGGCGTCCTTGCATTGTATTTTTCGATTTGTGTGAATGACAAGACGTTGGATGTACTCGCACAGACCATTTACACCATCCATCGCTTGGTTTCGTTTTATAATGAGGCGATCCAGTACATGCTTCGTGATCTTCAACGTGGTAAGTAGTAGGAGCAAGGCATGGGGGGACGTCTTTATTGTGGAACTCATTTACGTATTCTAGCCGGGCAACAGGCTATTTACATGAAGCTTATTCAGTGCGTTGACGATTTTCTACAAACATTGAACATGGACGCCAAACAACAACGCATTCCTACCGACACATTACCCGATTTGACCACTGTATCTTATCAAGATATCAAGACTTGGTGTGCTGCCAATCGTGTCGATCCATGCGTGCTGCAAAGTGTATCAAAACCTACAGTATCTCGAGACACGGGTGAAAAGGCCATCATTCACATTATTGATATTTATCATCACGCCTTTTATTACGGTTCCGATATACAAAGGTACACCAAAATCATTGTATAGGAATAGTCCATGCTCATTGTTTTACGTAGTTTTCATTTCTTGTTGCGTGAGCCATCCTTCCTAAAGCTGATCTCTCCTACGACGCCGCTCCCTATCCTTTCACGTGCACTTGATTTGCTGATACGATTCACACAAGATGGTAATGGATAAAGACAACAATCATTCTATCTATCGAATACTGATTAAGGATGGGGTTTAGAGGATCTATCGGTCTTTTTCACGAGAACAAGGTTGCCGAATAATGAGATGTGGTCGGTGTCAGATCGTCTAATGGGCGTTATCAACATGTCATTGCGTTACGAATCTTTATACAAGGAGGTGGGTTTAGGATGGAAGTGACGATACAAGGGATATCTTTTTCTCATATAGATATCTTAGTGGTACACGGTACGGATCAAGAGCATCACCTTGCTAAAGGACACGTTTGCTACGCTTTCAAAGTCGGCTCGAGAAGAATGGGCTCATCCGGATTTGCTTGTGCAGATTGGGCAGACTATTTTCAATGATGTGTGGGCCATCATGGATGTTGGCAAGCCCCCTTATAGACCTATTCCTTTAGACCTTAGGTAAGAGGACATGGGGACATGGATGGATGGATGGTATTTATGTGTGTGTACTAATCATATATTGTAGTGGCCGCTTTATCCATGTCGGCTTACATCTTTTGAATGACATGCTGAGCAGTTTCGATGCTGCAATGGACACATCCGGCAAGACACATGATGCTTTACTCAAGATATACATGAAGATGCTACCTACGGTATCAAAACAATGGCCTGAAAAACATCCTGGTATGTGTGGTTTCCTTTAAGATCATCATCAGACGTTCTCATTTTATTCGAAAAATAATAGCTGGCAAGGAGTTGAAACGCATGCATCGCCTTTTACGAGCAATGCAGGGAATGATGCAAACCGAGAGTGCTTCAACGACTATGGGTACATGCTGACAAGGCTTCTCCGCTTAGCTTTTCTTTATTCAACGTGGGTCTTCTCTGTTGACGACGACGATGGGTTCACCTTGACAGGCCGTTTGGGTGATGGGAGCTTCTCAGTGCTGGTGGTGGTAGATGATGAGGTCTGTATTGTAATGGTTAATTTGGAGGAGTTATGAAGAGTAAGAAGGATTCCATGAAACTTACCAATCGACCATTCTCATCTTGTAGCCGTACAACATCGAGCGTTAGATTGTATATATGTCGCAAGACCCTGAATTCAAAAGACTTTTGCATTAGTGAAGGATGGGGCAAGAGGGAGGAAGCTATCGACTTACAATGTCAAAAACAGGGTAGATCCCGTCAAGTACCTTTGTAAATAGACCGTATGAATGATTGTATATAAAACAAGCCTAGAATTTAGAGACTTACATATTACGTTGTGCATAAAACTTTTTGGCAGCAAGATTAGCATCAGTGCGTGCATCATGTATGGGCGCTGTGCTATCAACGCCCTCGGTGGGTAATACAGCATTTTGGATTGTTTGGAGGCGATTGATAGAATCTACCATATTGCATCATTATCGCGTCATGTACGAGAAGTCTTCATCAGCCGACATAATACTTACCGATAAAGAGAACAAATATGAATCTGCATGACCGTATGTGTAACAATCGGATGATTAGCATGTTTGTTTGTTGACGATCGTGTATGACATGTTACCCAAAGACAATGCGTAGAATGTATTTAATGTGCTGTACCTCGGGGTTAGTCGACAAGAACATGAACATGTGTTTACGCCAATTGTTCGGCATTGGTGTCTACTCAACCATCTATTGTGAGTCCATGAGTCTAATTTTGTGTTAAGAATAGTTTACCATGAGCAATAGAAAGAATGCAATCTTGAAACCAAGACATGAGTGAGTATGGCGCTTTCCGATAATCTCTCTTCCTTTCCTCTTACCTCCACCACTAGGATGAGAAAAACGATCGTGTAGTATAAGGTCATGATGGTGAAAATGCATAAAATGGGAAGAGAGGTGTCGAAAAATGCTAGTTAAAGGTGAACCCAAATGGAGTCATTGACCCAGACCCCTGCTGGCGATTTACTTTAACCCCCCATTTCCAAGATTTAATTGGCCATTGTGTTGTTTCTCCTCCTTTTCATTGTTAAGATCATCAAAACGTATATCCATGCTGTCAATAAAAGGAATAGGTTTATTGGTTTGTGTATAAACGGTAGGATCCACGTGAAAAGCTAAGAGGAACAAGGGTTCCCAAGTATGCTTTGGCCAAGACGTCAAGCGAAGCAGCATCCAACACTAATAAGAACGAAGTCGATCGTGCCGAATCCATGACAATACTCAAAAGAACACCATCGTCTTCAGCCACTTCATCACCAGGTCCAGTGGATGGTCTTGGGATAAACACCGCTTCACTTGGGTAACATCCTTTCTCATGCCATGCACCTGCAATGGTTCGATCACGCATATTCTAGTAGATAAAGTTGTCAATACATGCTTCATGCAACCTGTATAATAGTCAACTTACCGCTTTGATAATGGTATCCCAAATTTGACCATCCGCAATTGAGCTGGATGCTGAAAAGCCAAGGCCATACATGAATGTGTGGGCATGTAACTTGTAGTTGGGATTGACTTGTGGAAGCTCGAGTGAAGGCTGCAACCATTTGTTGTAGGATGCTTCAGGAATCGAGTTGGTAGCTGGCGTAGTCTTACGGAAAGCACCAAATAATCCTCCTCCACCATTACCGCCCGCTGTAGATGGATGACGGCTGCCAGTGACCGAAACGGTGTGCAGCACATAACGTCGCAATTCAGAAGCTGCCAGTCGTGGTGGCTTCATTTGTGTTGGGTTTCGTAGACCTTCGACCATAAGCTGTTGTGCAATGGTATCATCGGGATAGCAGATAATGTCCACGTACACGTTGTCATTCTCATCTTCAAATGCATTGACATGATGGAAGCTGTTTATAGATATTAGTATATATGATGAATCTATATCCCATGATTTCAACACTTACGCAAAGCATGCATCAGATCGATAGGTAGCCACATGCTGACCACTTTGTCGCGATAGCACGTAAAACAGGGTTGGTTGCGAACGATTGAATGTGAATGATTCAAGGATGCTCTCGTTCCATGAGAATTTCATGCCACCGGATGTTGCCAGCATAGGGAAAATGGCCTACCATAACATGCATGTTACCTTCTCCCTCCTTTTGTAAAGTACCATCCGCCACAAAACTTACCAAAATGATATACTTGGGTGTGATAGAGAAACTGTTGACATAGGCAGCAGGTGCAGTAACCGATCCAATCAACGCACCCTTTGGATTACGATCGCTGATGGTGAAGAAGTTGTACTTTGTAGACTGATATCCAACATCCATAGTAAAGTTGATGTATTCACCGGTGCGTGCATCAAATTGACCATTGGGACAAGAGGTATAGCCCTTGAAAGCAGGGTTGACTTCATTCCATGTTACAACGCGTGTAGGTCGCATATCAAATGGATCCAACTCTTGAATCTATACCAATACGATGAGCCAACTTGCCCCATATACATATAACAAAGTACTTACATGCTTGCCACGATTTTGGCAGAACAATCGACCATCCATGCCTGGGATGCTAGGAAGCACACGTGCACTGCAAGGCTCATAATCAGGTTTGGAAGTAGCACCGACACCAACGACCTTGGTCAACACCGTCTGATTGGTTTTTGTCATGAAAAGACCACCAGGATGACGAGAAGAGTAGCCATGGTTATCTCGGATCTTATCAATCAAGCGTCGGCATGTCAACCGGTTACGATAGCTGATGCTGTTGCGCTGGCCGTGGATATCAAATCGATTCACCAATGGCAACCTTTTCCCCACAAGCATCTTTATCAGCATCTCATTCCCATAGTGTCCTCCTTTACTATTACTTACCCATCAAACCAGTGACCAAATGTGAAATAGCGAGAGACATGTTGCAATTCACCATCCACCTCAAGCTTGCGCATATACTTGATATCGTAGGTGCCGGGGCCCACAGTAAAGTGCTCACATACAAGCCAATCAGGTAGCTGACCAGATACTTCAAGATCCACAATCTCCTTCAAGTCGTTTGCATTGTAAAAGCCCTATGTTTTTCAACAAGGTTAGATCTCTTTACTGCTGCTATCATCATTCCCATTCCTTTTTACCTTTGTATGTGAAATATCCTTATCCAAATTTTCTTGCTCATCATGATGTTCCACATGTACAACAGGTGCAACTGTCACTGGGATAGGCTCGTCCGGGCTATCACGACCATTGAGCAATGAGGTATCTTCTTGCCAAGGATCCAAAGAGCTATCGTTGCCGGACTCAAGAGGTCGATTATCATTGCTGTTGGCTGTTGTTGCTGCAACAGGAGTAACATCAAGTGCACCTTCGCTACTCTCTCTCCAGGCGTTGGTTGACTCGTCCTTGTTGATGTCAAGGTCCACAAAGGAATCGGCAATGGGATCATCTTGCAAGGGCGATTCCGTTATCGGGACATCTTGCTTGTCTTGCTTCGTGTCTTTGTCCTTCTGCTCGTTGTCCTTGTTGTCAGCATGCTCAAGAATGTTGTTATCGTGGTCAGTGGTGAGCTTGTCTTCTTCCATGTTGTAAAAAAGTGAGCGAAACAAGCGGCGATTCTGGTGCCAAATTGGATGCCTGCATATTGGATGGATGCAAACATGTGCCCGACGATCCAGGCACTAGTAATAGAACAAGAGTCTTTTTTGAAGAGGAGCACTATGGATTAGCACCATCATCTCCTGCTGTACTTTATTCTCATTAATATACAAATATGCAACCTATTTACTTTGATAAAACGGATTCACCAGGCTTGATGACAATCTCCTTTTCCTTGTTGAGCACTCCCATTGCCTTTTCCAATGTTTCTTGTTTGACGAGGATGTAATCGGTATCATAGGTACTCACAACGAAAACAGGAATCTTGTTATCACGCAAAGGATCAACAATGCTTGCCAAGATACCCACAAGACCAAAATCCATTTGTGCATCCACCTGGAAACAACGCCATCCACCCTCGGTCTTGTTGGCTTCGGCAGCTACACTTGCTGCAGCGTTGGTTGGACATACCACGGACACTTCAGCTGTGGTTTTGGAAATAGTATACCATGGCAACGTATCAAACCACGTCGCACTGGGTCGGTGATCTCGGTCGAATTGGTACAAGGAGAACTCATCAGGCAAGATTAGTAAAGAGATCAT
Organism: Lichtheimia ornata; assembly: GCF_029851405.1. Taxonomy (NCBI): domain Eukaryota; kingdom Fungi; phylum Mucoromycota; class Mucoromycetes; order Mucorales; family Lichtheimiaceae; genus Lichtheimia; species Lichtheimia ornata. The sequence continues at coordinate 124,685 of NW_026695341.1, forward strand.
GGTCAAGTTTGCTGATGGTGAGTAAAGGTGAGAAAGTAGTATGCTGAGTTGCGCAGCCAACAACGCTGATATATACACGCATCATTGAGCCGTAATGAGCTATACGCCACACAGCATGATTCATACACAAGTCACTGATCCCGAAATACGTTGAACATTGAACACATACACAAAGGTTTGGATTTTCCCTAATGCTTGGGCCTTTTGATTTTGGGGATGATGAGTTCGTCGTATTGACTAAAGGATTTCAAGTGGCGTGGTAATTGGCTTTGTGGAAAGGTGTTGTTCATTATATGCCATCTTTAGCTTGGCTTTGCATGACATCCCATCACTTCAAGTTCGACATGAGTAGCATACCATCATCCAGTTTTTTAGCTGCCTACACTGGACGCCAAGTCAAATCCCACAATGATATTACCATGAGCTCATTCATTCATCCCATACACCATCCACACCCATCATCTCCATCTTCATCATCGATACGTAATAGTACATCTAATAAATCCAATAACCATTACGCATAGCAAAAGGGCATGTGTCATTTTACACTTTACATGATAGTAGTGATAATCCAACAGCAACCATTGCCTCACTACCAGGTCCCCAAGCATCAACCCTTTTTTCATCATTCATCTCAATCCGAATCATTATTTCTAGTAGTATACTCGACGTCCTTGACAAATAAAAAGAGTCTCTTGCATACATACACCGATAAGAAGAGCATTGCTGTTACTAACATTTCATGATTGCATAATCAAACATGTCACGATCAACCTGCCGGAAAGATCAACGCATTCGAAAGCACCATCTTTGTAATGACGACAACAGAAGTCCCAAGCCTGCCTGTGGATGTCCCTTCTCTGCTGTCGTCAACCAAAATATGGACGACTTTTCTTACAGCACAAAAAGAGCCTAGCACGCTTACCTATAACAATTTACAGTATACGTTATCATAAGTGCACTTTTCATCTTATATACATACAACCTTCTTTGCGTGATTAGGAACGAACATTGAAGACCATCAACATCATTGCCACTCACATCCTTTCACACACAATACATTTGTATGCGTTGATCATTTTTCTCTATTGACCGTACGATGGTTGACTTGCCATCCAGGCTATCATAGGCGGGCCTTATTATAGGGGAGGATCCATTATGCACTCTCCGCCAATGGGGTTGACTCTTCAAGATCTGCCTCGCGCTTTGTTACACAAACAAGTCCTTCTGTATCTTTGTCTCGAATATGGGCGAGGCGATTGACAATGACGATTGACAATGAACAAATACCACCTTTCATATAGCATCACGCTTACAGCATATGTAAAACATAAAGACGTCCATATCTCACAACTTTACAATCAAACGTGGAGTCTTTAATCCAACAATATTGCTCAGCGGGGTGAAGCACACCTTGTGTGGCAGTTTCACGATCGTGTTGGCCAATCCGAGATTTCGCAAATGTCGCCACCAGCCAAACCGGATCAACCTCTTGAATTTTTTTCGACGACGACGGAACTATTTTTTGGCTGGCAGCAACATTGGTTGAATCTGGGATCGGCCACGATCGACTTCATAGTTTGACATAAGATCGCTTTCACCCCGACGACCAACTCTGTTGTATTAAAGACCCCACGATTGATTGCAAAGTTTCGAGGTACGGGCGTCTTTATGTTTTTCAGATGCTGTAAGCGTGATGCTATATGATAAGTGGTCTTTGTTCATTGCCAAGTAGCTAGACCCTGGAGAGCCAAAGATGCAGGAGGACCTCTGGGGGTAACTCAGCTAAAAAGTCAGGACTTCAGGGACAATGCATGAAAGGTACGCAACCCTCACTTTTATGTCATACAATGGCAGCTAATAGCCACTTTTGTGCATTCTCAACTTTTGTGCATTCTATTGTAGGTGGACGATGCTCCTGCTCTAGACATTCATTTCCATGATTAAAGTAGGTTGATCCGAGCTGATTTGGTTGAGTTACGCTCACACAAGATTACATCGGTTGAGCTACATCGAGCGTGCTTTATGTCCAGAGTGATGTAATTTCTCTATGACCGCAGCTCAGTCAAATCAGCTCGGATCAACCTACTTTAATCATGGAAATGAATGTCTAGTGCAGGGGCATCGTTCCCATGCAGTGGATCTCGCAACAATGATGATTGGATAAAAGTGGCTGTTAGCTAGCAATACATGCCTGTTCCTAGATGATCCATAAAGTAATTATACATTGACCCTTTCATTCATGCAAACATAGCTGTGTTACACAACACGACCCTCTGCATCTTTTGCTCTGTCAGGGTCTAGCTACTTGACAATGAACAAAGACCACTCCTCATATAGCATCACGCTTACAAACATAAAGGTGCCTGTATCTCCAAACTTTACAATGAAACGTGTGGTTTTTATTAGAGCAATGGGCTCGGCTTGGCCAACAGCACCTTGTGTGAAAGTTTCACGTTCAATGTCGCAACTAGCCCAAAAAATATGTTTTGGTCGTCGTCGTCGAAGAGGTCGACCCTCAGATCCAGTTTGGCTGGTAGGGACATTGCGAAATCTGGGAATGGCCACGATGAACTTCATACTTTGACACAAGATCGCTTTGACTCAGCCGAGCAGCTTGTTCTCTTAAAGACCCCACACTTCATAGTAAAATCTTAAGATACGGGCGTTTTTATGTTTTTACTATGCTCCAAGCGTGATGCTATATGAAAAGTGGTCGTCGTTCATTGTTAAGTATTATGCCTACAATAGAGCCAAAGACGCAGAGGGACGTTTTTGTGCAACCGAGTTAAACTCAGGACTTCAGGGACAATACTTGACAGGTACGCAAGCTTCATTTGCAGTGCATACATTGGCAGCTAACAGCTACTTTTATCCAATCAGCATTGTTACCCAAACCACTGCATACGAACGATTCTCCTGCTCCAGCCCATCATTTCCATCTTTTCATCTTCTTGATCCGAGCTGATTTGACTGAGCTACGCTGGAACAGCGAACACGAAAATTCTTGAAAGACAGACCCTGCGAATGTCTCCGTCTTTCAAAGTTGTGGACGCTCCCATTCCAAATTTTCAAATGAAGCATGAAGTATTTATTATGGAAAAGTTGATCAGCATGCTTGACAGCACCCATCTGACCAATTTTCAAGTTGGAGGTGGGCAACTTCGGGGCGGTGGGCCGTCCGCTCTTTTGTTGCCGTCATCCACCATTTGGGCCGCCCCCGCATTTTAAATCTTCACAATGAAGTCTGCGTCTTTAAATGAATGAAGTTGATCAGAATGTCCCAGCGAACTTCTGACAAAGTTTCAAGTTCGAAATGGGGAATCCCAAGGTAATACATACTATTTCGATAAATCATGAATCGGCGCTGTCCTCCATTTCCGATTTACATGGTAAGCCCACATTATACCCTCCCATTCCAAATTTTCAAATGAAACATGAGGTCTTTTTTAAATCAACGTGATCAGCATGACCAAGAGCACCATGTGTTAAAGTTTCATGTGTGAGATAGGAAATCTCAATATCAAGAATTGATGTACACAGTGTTCATGCATTGATACAAGAGGTGTCCGCCCTATTTAATTTCCACTCCTTCCACTCGCCGACTTCTTGTCTCTTCCTCCATTCCCAACTGTTGCCCCATTCATGTGTACAACTACCACCTGCGAACGATTGTCCTGCTTCAACCCATCATGTCAATGCTACTACTCTCTCGATCCGATTGCCTTTGACTGAATGGCAAGCCCATGGCGTGTACACAGCCTTCTTGTCACTCTTCTACAACACACGAGTCTCTTGACACGACACACGCTCTTGTACACTCCTCTGCCACGACCAATCGGAACTGCATTCATTCCAGCAGTTGCTATTAGCAAGGGCTTTACTCCATTGTCTCAAACAGCGTCCTTTACTTGCAGCAACTTGCCTTACAGCCTTGTTCACGTTGACAGCAGATAGCCATTATACAAAAGCAGCTTTATTTGCGCATAGCAACTTTGTTCAATACATACGACTCTTGTGGATATGGATATGGATCTGAATGATGGTTTGGTGTATGGGATGGAAGGGATTGGATATACACAACACGTTGAATCCCTTAAGCCATTGAGAACGTGATGTCTACTTTGGATGAAACCATGTCACCCATCAACTATACCGCAATGCAAGCAATCTTCAGCTGGTTGAGCTGCGATCGAACATGACCAACAAAGAGAGAGTGACCAAGGATCGGATGGAAAAGGAGGCATATCAACAGCAATCACTGGGGCTCCTTTCTACCAACATGCTGGGTTTGGGATGGTGATCGTGGGTGGATGAATGCAAATGAGGATCAAGGGTTGCGATTACTTGTCGCTTTGTCAGCAGGAACGTTGGATGGTATCACGTGGACATGGCTGAGGATGATGATGGATGGGGTGGAATTGACCAAAGATGTTTACAGGTATGGGTGATATTGGAATGCTCGAGTTAATGCACGCGGCAGCTATTTTGCGATCATGGATGAAGGACAATACAATGACGCATTCTTCCCCGTTATCTCTATGTGATTCACCCCCATACCTTATTCAATTTGCAATGCTATTCTTTTATCATATTTACTCCATAAACATCCACACTACAATGTACTATTACTTTCATTGATTGAAAATTGGATTCAACATGTTATTAAGAAGGGCATCGTTCTATCATTGAATGAGCAAGATGTGGACATTTGGACGACATCTGGATTGAGAGGGTTGGATAGAAAGTCAAGTTGCAAAGATAATGAATCCAAGAGTAGTGATGATGCCCAACATTACTGCTTGTTACATAAAAAGGTTACCTTGCTTCATTGTAAGCTTAATTCTTTACATAATGAACCTGCCACCACCCAATGGTTGACAAACGATAATATGTACAACACTCGCCAAGCATTACGAAAGGTCCTATCGCGTTGGGGACGTGATGCAGAGCTCATGTTGGAGAACAATGGCAGCAAGTTTATCCCTCTTTGGATAGGCAAAAATGACGCACGATAAACAAACATACCAGATAGGCAACATGACATCTTGACACGAAAAATGCACATATTTGGCTATGATAGATGGCATCTTTATTACATAGGAATAATCAGCATACTTGGGAGTGTTCATAATAGATGTTAGACGTAGAAAAAGGAGTGTATAGTAATAGTAGTAGACGTCGTGTTGTTGCATAAAAAAAGTATTGTCGCATAAAAGCATCCTTACATAAGATGAAACCGAAAGCTGGTATAGTGATCACCCATAAACAGAATGGCGATGACGACGTTGTGCATGATCGACACCATTTTGACACACCATGATACTCTTGCACCAAGGATCATCCAATACAGCTTGAGCCGAGATACGCTTGGATGCATCCAAATCAAGCATACGGCAGAGGATGCGTCTGATGGTCTTGTTGGTTAATTGATGAAAGAGGACGAAATCTTCACCACCGCTCTTGACAAATGCACGAAAGCCAACATCGTGTCTAACCGATGCCAAGTTCCAAGGCAAACCATGGCGGTATAAACAATACAGCACAATGGCAGCAGACCAAACATCGGTCGCATCGGGTTTTGTGATTGCTTTGTTCCGAACAAGTTCAACTGCCATGTAAGGTCGAGATCCAACGATAGCATCGGCACCACCACCATGCATGATAGAGGAGGAAGAAGAACGTGTGGTTGTTGCCGCCACCGTTTTGTTGTTGTAAGGGGAACGAAACACTTGGGCTGTGCCAAAATCTCCAATTTTGAGACATCCATCACGGGTCCATAGCAAATTCTCAGGCTTGATATCGCGATGTGCCACACCAATTGAATGCAAAAAGCATAGTCCCTGCATAAGTTGCTTGAAACTGCAATCCTTCTCATGGTCATGAGTCATTCGCATAGCCTTGATGCTTTGGAATAGATCGCCTCCACTGCACTTTGGAGACTATCAGTCATACGTCAACGATGCATGTATTTAAGTAGTACATACGTATTCCATGACGGCACAATAATTGCCTTCATATATCGCCAAATCAAATGTGCGTACAATGTTGGCATGGTTACCGACGGTGGATGCAATGCAAAATTCGCTATTGACGCGTTTCATATACTCACGCAAATTTTCACGGCGACGAAGATGAAAGCGTTTAATGGCATACAAGGCTCTTCCACGCTTGTAAATCATGACCACACCATTTGATCCATGTCCTACACGACCTGAAGGTACACCATATGAATCCACGCTTTTTCGATGTTCGGTGTCTAATAGCAGGGGAGGTGGTTGACAAAGGGATGGTATCAATCTTTGATGCCAATCCATAAGGTACGTAGCGTAGAGAGAGAGAGAGAGGTGTAGTAAGGGTAAGGGAGAAAGGGTGGGGGACTCATTATATGTAACGACGACCCATCCATCTATCATGTTTTCCAGCCCATTATCCAATAGCACAATTGCCTTGAGTTGTTTACATGCTGCATTCCCATTTATTCGCAAACAAAAAAAGGGGAAGATAGAAGAATTTACTCGTCTTGAACGATGGTGTTGCGCTCGGAGACATAGATACCATCCAAGAACTTACGGATATCCTTGTTACGGACACGGCAAGTTTGTTGAATGTCGGCAGCGGATTGGGAGACGTTCTCGAGATCGTTACCAGTGATAACCAACTCATCCTTTTGGTTCTTGGAGGCTTCACAGGTGACACCCTCGCGCATCTTGACTTGGAAAGCGACCTTTTGACCCAAAAAGTTACGGATCTCAACAGCATCGTTGGTACCATTCACAATCACGTTGATGGGAAAGTGAGCATACACATAACGCATCTTGTATTGGAAGCCCTTGGTGACACCAGTGATCATGTTGTTGACAATGGAGCGAACAGTACGGATAGCAGCGACGTGCTTACGGGCACCGTGGTAGACAGTGAAGAGAAGAGTGTTCTTGTTGGCGAACTTGATCTCAATGTTCAAATGGCGCAAGTTCTTGGTCAAAGTGCCACGGGGACCCTTGACGGTAACGATGCGAGACTTGATGCTCACATTGACACCCTCGGGGATGGTAAGTTGATCGTCTTTGACAAGGTCCTGAAGTCATAACAGTAGTGGTATTAGTGTATTTGCTCTCTCTCTCGTGCCGGTTTGTGGTGGCTGTAAATAATTACCTTCATGGCCGATTATCGATTCCCTGTAGAATAGAAAAAAAAAGTAATCCATCCATTAGTATATCCATCTAATCCATTCATCCATTCATCCATCTCAATCATCCATCACACCCCATCTGATGTAATGTGCTTGATTAAAGATCACTTACCGTATGCAATTAAGAGGGGAGAAAGAGGAGGTCTTCAGATTTGGTAACTGGAGGTTGCCATTTGCCCCCCATCCAGCTCGGTCCCTTCCCATGAATTTGAATATCCGATATAAATCCACACACACAAAAAAGTGATACGCACGTGATCTTTGCTTGTCAAACTAGCTCTTTTCCTCTACCTCCTTCACTACTTGATCCTTTATTATTTCTACTGACTCAAAATATTGATCATGCTGAAATTTAAGGCATTCATTTCCCCAGCTTGTCCAATGTGGAGTAAGGCATCGTGCAAAGAGTTCGAGACACTTAGGATTCTTGGGCAAATACTTGGCCATCACATCTTTTGATACCACAATCAATTTCAGGCTCTCACATCTCTTCACAAGTAATATACACATACCTTGTAATGGTGGTTTACGAGAATGGCGTCGACTTGGAATACTAATGATAGCATGCGTATCTGGTATCCTCCCTTCTCTTGTCGATAGAGGTTCTTCTTGATCCTGCTGTTGCTGCTGTGGCATGACAATACCCAACACGAGCTGCTCATAGGGTTTTCGATGAGGCGAATCCAATGGCACTACGGGTTCTCCTTTGGTTGTCACTTTGAGCCAATACCACACACCCACTAGCTTGATGTTCCATGTCGGGAATAGCTTGTTCATCACAAACTTGCGAAATTTGGGCTTGTTGGTCACCCATACTGCCAGTAAACCACCTGGTGCTATCAATTGCTTCATGGGTATCTTGAACAAGTCGTAAATATCTTGTGTTTCATAATGCGATGAGCGGTGGACTATCAACAAGGATAAATATATGAAACATCATCACCTTTCTTTTATTTACTTACCACTCTTATTGGGCCATGGTGGATCCATCACCACAAAATCAAAAAGGCCAATGGATCTTGCATGTGCTTTCAAGTCTTTCATGCCGCTTGACATGTCACTCATGTAGAAAGATGCACGTGGTGGAATAATGTAATCTTGATCCTGGATGGTGATTTGCATGGCGTTGCTGGTGGAGGGATTGGAGATGATGCGGTGAAAGACATCCAAAGGCTCCATCACGTGATCTTCTTCTTCTTGGAGGTTGAGGTCATCCTCTTTTTGTGTAAAGCGACTGGATGCTTGTGCCAATGCTACCAAGCTTGTAAAATCGATCCCAATAGCATCATTGCTCGCTGCTGCTTCCTTGTTGTCAAGGTGGCTGAACACATCTTTGGGAAGTTCATTGATACATTGGGTAAGAAATGGACGTGCATGCTCCTGGTGCCAGCTCTCAGTCTCGATATCAGCTGTATTCTCCTGTCGTTTGCGCTTTTGCCCTGCTGATGCTGTACTAGCACTTGACTTGTAATAAGGCTCATGCACACTGAATTCGCCTCGTCGCAATTGGAGTGGTTGTGAATGCAATTTGAGTTCCTTGGAAAAGGCTGCCTGGCAATCAAGAACGTCGACATGTTGCGTGGAAAAGAGGATCGCCATTGGAGTAGTAAAGCGACACACCTCAAAAATGGAAAATGAAAGCGGTGTATCCCATCATGCAGATGCCGCTGAGCACCGCAAGGTAAGGATAGTGTGATGTATATGAGCGTAAATCAGCGATGGTATTGATATCAACAGGCTACTATTGTAGTTGATAAGGGGTATCCTAGCTACAAAGAACACAATCGCCCTATTTTCATTGTCGCATTACCACAACCAGAGATACATTGCAGGAAGAGGTGGGTGGACAAGGAGGCTTTACACAAGCCATTATGTATTGTACGTTGGGCTCATCACTTAGATTTTCATCAAAGTATCATCAAGCCACTATTTTATTCGCCATAAGGCATCTCTTGTCAATATCATCAGTTATTTGTATATAAATAAACAGTGGATGTGTTCCCTTGGCAACAGTTGCCATGATTCAGCAACCAGCTCGTTGATCCCATACATGGCTCGTGACGTCTGTGATGAAGCAAAATTTTTGCTTGCCTTGTTGGATTGGGCCAAAGATGGAGCACCGACTGTCAACTTTCTGGAACGACTGCTGTTCATATCCACCACTTCTTTATCGCGTTTATCACACGCCCTCGCACATTCACACACACCCACATGTCCAACGGTATCTTTGTGCAAGGCTCCCTCGAGTCGCAGGTATACTTGCAACCCCATTTGTTTCTCCCAACTTGAAGCATGACCCCCCATCGTCCAATTACAACTTGCAACCCAATCACCAATCGACAATTCGACTCTCTTTTTATCCCATTACAGCAACTGATCTGGTTTATTATGATAGATCCTTGATCTTGCGTACTACATTTCTAATTTGCGAGAGGAGGAGGGCGAAGAGGAAGCTCCATACATGCAAGAAACCAGAAAGCTTCTTGCAGCAAACAACAATGACGTGTATATCCAGTTGGCAAAGGATGGTTCTATCTTTTTGACAAAGAGCGATCGTGGTATGTGATGATGATGATGAATAGGAACGAGTGAGCGAGCGACCACGTTATTGACGACCTATCTTTTATCACAGAGGTGGAAGGTGCCTTTAACTTGTTGGTTGTCATTACCTTGCAAGCCAAGGATGTGAATGCTGCTGTCAAGGAATTGATCAAGACTCTTACACAGACCGAAAGCACCAAGACAAGCTTGAAGCAAAAGATGTAAATGAATTTGCAAGCGTGATTGATAGAGACAACCATCGACTCATACCAAAATGATTGTAGTCTTCTCAACTTGTACAATGCTCTTCCAAGCAACTCGCCTCTTCGTTACGATGCTTTCCTCGGCCTTGTTGATGTCACTGCACATGCTGATGAATTGGATTCCCTTTACGGTCAATTGGATCATATCGATGCCTGGGTCAAGCAATGGGGAATTGATGCCCAAACCGAACGACAATTGTACAACCATGTGGGTGAAAAGTTGAGCCAAGTTGGCGAAGAGTAAGTAGTAGTGTGTGGATCACAACTAGACCGCATCAGAGAGAGAGAGAGAGAGAGAGTATATACTCACGTATCTCTATTTTGTTATAGCAAGCTCGCATTTGACTTTTTGCTCAAGACACTCGCCACCTACAACGACGATAGTGCTTCCTCAACAGATCTTGCCAAGGATGCTGTGATTCGTGCTGTGTCGATCGAGAACTTCTTCGCCTTTGAGGACCTTTTGCAATACACCGCCATCCAAAAGATCAAGGGCACCAAAGAATACGAATTGCTTGATGTGTTCTTGAACGGCGATCTCAACACTTACAAGACCTTTGCTGCTGCCAATGCCGATTTGATGAAGCGTTTGGATGCTGATAGCAACGTACGCAAGATCCGACTACTTGCTCTTGCATCGCTTGGCTGCGAGAACCTTACACGTGAATTGAGCTATGCTGAAATTGCAAAGAGCCTTGATATCTCTGAAGATGAAGTGGAAATGTGGGTGATTGATGTGATTCGGGCTGGTCTTGTCGAGGCCAAGTTGGATCAACTCAACAAGACCGTCATTGTCCACCGAAGCGTCCATCGAGTATTTGGCAAGGAACAATGGCAACAATTGAGCGAAAGACTCAACACCTGGAAGGAGAGCTTGAATGAAATCATGGCCGTGGTGGGCAACGCAAAACTTATTGCTGGTGGTGCATTGCAAGGAGGCGCAGCAGCTGTCGTTGTCGAGGATAAGACTGCACAACAAGCTGAAGTCACTGTTACCAACTCTTCCAACTAAATATTTTTTTTACGTATCCACACAATCCCATACAGCTTGTAAAAGTAGCAACAGCATCTACAACATCGCACACACGCACGCACAACTCACACTCACACAAGTCACTTTCTCTCTTTTTCTTTCTTTCCCCACCCCCCTTATTTTTCTTTGTCATCTTTCCGTGGTTCATTAAACAAAAACCTCATCCATAAAAGTATTCAATCACTTTTTGGAAAACCCATTCTCGTTTGTCATGTCATGTGTTTGTTTCATTATAACCAAGTTGTATATGTGCTTCATAAAAGTCAATCAACTACACACACATAATAATCCATCGGTGAGTACGAGGCGCACTAAAAAGACATACATGCTCGTTTTCTTACAATGCCAGGGCAATGGTAATGGAGTTCTTGAACGGGATGTACGGTCTTGTAGCCATTTTTCCTACGTATCCATATGATGTCTCCCATGGTCAATTGCTTAAAAGTAGAGCGTATCCAATAAAGCTTACCAGCTGATATATGCGAGTAACTGGTTTTTTGTTTCGATATGTTGGATATGTAGGAGTTTATCCATCTCCTTGGTCCAGTGGGTATCATGGTTTGGATAATCCGCATCCTTGGCAAATATAAATCCTTGTCGTTTCAAGAAGGGTGGTATACAGGTGATGCCATCCAAAAGAGCTGAATAGTTGCGATGATGCTGGTTTCTGGTAGTAGTAGATGGTGGTGGCGTTGGCTTTTCATTCTCATTCGGCAGCTTATCAGGCGTCTTAAAAGTCACCTTTGGCGTTGCTTTGTCTTTGGACAATGAAACCGGTGACAATGATGACACTTTTTCTCCTAATGGTGAACGACGTAGTGATGATGGTGGTTTGTCTTTCAACGTGGTATGATTGTGCGATGGTGATGGTTGTTTCTCTGAGAGTGATGAAGGATGGGTTGTTGGTAATGGAGATGTTGGTGCAGTGGCATTGTCCATCATTTCATTAAAAGTCTCCTGTTGCTTTGATGGTTGGGTTGATATTGATGGTGTGATTTGATCCAGCATGCTGCTCCCAAAATTGGATGATTTGAAAGATGATGGTGATGGTGATAACGATCGTTGTACGTCTTTGAGATAGGATGAGTGATTGTCTCTTTTGTGATATACCGAATCCACCTCACCCTCGGCATCATCAAGTTCAAAAGTCTCGGAACGTGGTGGTGGCGGTGGTGATGCTGAGGTTGTATCTCGCCGCTCCTCTTCTCTAAAATCGGGTCGAGGTTGCTGTGATGGTGATGATTCGATTGTCATTGACCTTGATGCTGACGTCGCGTCTTCCCCTTCTTTTCTATAACCCGGTGCATTGGGTGGTCGAGGTTCATGCTCATCCCAATACGCGGCACAAAACTCTGGGCAATCTCTATAAATCTTGATATCAGAATCCTCACTAGGCTCTTTGTCAAAGACCTTACTCATGGATGTCGTTTGCATTCTCATAGGAATTCTCCTTTGATGAAAAACCAGCCCATTGTATCTCATATTGAACCACTCTTCCCTATTGCACAATGTTAATCACCCTATCATATCCATACCCATCATTCAAGAGAATACTTGCTCGATAGATTTTGTGATTGACTATCCGCTCAACAGCGTACATGGGTTCCATATTCTCGCTCATGGCAGCAGGAGGTCCAAAATCAATCTTCTTTCTACGGCGACCATTGGGTCTTCTCTTCCTTGCTGTTGATGCGTCGGATGATGATGGTGTTGTACCAGGAGTACCTCCTGCTTCCTCATTTGATGGTACATGATTGCTATCATCATCTAAAAGGCTTCCACATACTGCATCCAAATCGTTGATATCGAGATAACTTGGTCGACTGTCACTGCTCCCAACAACTATAACGTCGTCGGAATCGCTGTTATCGGATTGGGCGTTTGTCACAGCGTGATCGGCGTTGGCGTTTTTGGTGTTCAGCGTAACATCCTGCTCATCGACACTCCATTTTGCTGATCTCATTCGAGGGTCGCTTTCGTCGTCTGAATCAATGGTGTTACTTTGTTCAGTAGCGTAGATCGTCATGAACCGTAAAAAGAGAATAAAGCCATTGAGCGGAGTGTATTGGCATTTCAAAAAGATATCAACCATCATTTGCCCAGGTACCAAACCACCCATTTTTGAATGACATCCTTTACCCTATATAGCTTCCCCATTGTCTTTTGTAATTCAAGTTGTGTTGTAACATACATATGAATACATGTAATCATTCTACCATACATTGTCAGCAGTAATGATCATACAGATGAAGGAAGATACAGTATCACGGCAACGGTGATCTCTTTACAACTTGATACCATTGAACATGCTATCCTTCATGGAGACGCGTGCCTCTTTGGAAAACGACTATGTTCATCATCCCAACTCATATAGCTTGAGCATGATGCATAGAGTTGCGATATGTATCTTGTGCATTCATACCAAGGAAACATATAATGGCCCAAATGGTAGCTGTGTACATAGGTGAGTTGGCATGCAGTATAGAGGTTTTGTGATTCATTATGCTGAATTTCTCGTGGATTGGTGAACGCATTGCTCAAAGTGGGTAGGTACGTGCCTAAGGAGGATTTTATCCTGCCATCCTATAGGTGTGCGCAAATAAGAAGCAAACTGTATCATGCCCTTGCAAGCGAACTAATTATTAGCGAATGCTTCGAGAGTGGATTTCGTTACATGAATATCCAACGTGGACTATGATTCCATCGTGTGTATACAAGGTGACACAAAATTTATGCAATGTGATACTTGGCGTCTTTATTGAAGAAAGCAGGCCAAGGGATACTACTACTATATCAATCGCTCTGTACATGACCCGATCCATGATAATAAACCATCTTTTATACTGCCCAAATTTACAAATAGAACCTTTTATTACAATAATTGAAAGCTTTTTTTTGTGTGTGTGTGTGTTATATGATTTATGCAAAGTTGTCATCGATATCGGCTTCAGTGACAGCCTCTGTTTCGCTGCTAAAGTTCATAAAGTGTGCAGCACGATGCGATTCGTGATAGAATTCCTTGGGAACATCAAGGACCAAGCGGTAGTTCATGTTGGCATTGAACTGTGCGCCCATAAAGTTGTAGTTCCAAACCTCGGATGGCACCATAAAGAAGCCCAAGAAGCGATCTGACAAGAGGATTTGGACCTTTTCAGCGTGTGTTGGGAGGTAGCCTTGTGGGTTGTTGCTGGTATCCATGTTAGCCTTGCCCCATTCGAAACCACCAGGAGTGAGCTTATAGGCTGTGAGCGATGCTGAACCTGGTGTGAAGGAGCAGGTAAGCGTGATCGTCTTTTCACCATCCCATGATCGGTTGTTGGCAAGAAGCTTGGCATGTGTGGAGACATCTTGAGGTGAAATGTTCATCAACTCTTGGGGCTGCGTATGGATCCAGCCAAGCGGCTCCAAATCGGAAAGATACTCGTGAGTCGGCAATGTGTTTGGCAAATGGATGGTTTGATGGGTGCCCCATTGAGGTGGAATAACGATACATCGAATCTCCTTCACATTGGGTGCATCGGCTGGGCTCACGCCATACATGAAACCTGCCACCTGTGTGCGTAGATCGGAAATGGTGATGAATCGCTTGAGAAGATTCTTTGGCATGACATAAGTATACGTGTTCTCCTTAATGTCATCCGAGTTGACGTAAATGTGGTTGGTACGCAAGTGGAGGTTGGTAGCGGAAATAGCACGAATACGCCATTCGGTCTTGGATGAGAAGGTAGCCGTCTCATAATTGCTGGTCGTGGTTACCACCATCTCATCACCATGGATATTGCGAGTCTTGGTAGTAACGGCTGTAAGCTGTGATTGCTCCTTGGTCTGCTTCTCAATCTCGGCAATCTGTTGACGCTGCAATGATGGTGCCTGAATCTCCATACCAAGAATGATATCACGGATTTCGGATTGTGTAAGCGATGCCACATTGACGTTGTTCTTCTTGCCATAATCAGCAAGGATAAGATCCTTGAGCTGTACTTCAACACGTGCCCATTCTTCATCCGTCAAGGTTGGCCAAATATGGTGTGGCTCGGTGATTGTGTTACGATCAGGACGCAAAATCATCTTGGTCTTGTCATTGTTGACGTGAAGTGCACGCAAGATCAACACCAAACGAGAGAATGCCGTGTAAGAAGAGAATGCACGCAGCCAGTCATCATACAAGTTGAACTATAATACAACGCCATCATCATTATTAGTCATCCCATCCCATGATTGAATCCTATGCAATAACACTTACCAAGCACATTTGTGGTTCAGTGGCCTTGAGGATAAGATCACCAAACTTCTCAACCTTGAGACAGGCTTGGAATGGCAATTGGAGTTCGGAGCCCTTGATAACAATGTTGGGGAAATCTATACAAGTATATAGAATTAATATACTAGACATCAATAAATCACATCAACTTACCAAGCAAATGTACTTCAAGAGGATCCAACATGCCCTTTCGGGTGACAATAATCTGCTTGGGTTGTTCTTCAACAGGCAATGAACGAATCAAGGCAGCGACTTCTTCTGCAGTCTTCCACTTGGCAAGCTGACCCAAACGCTTTTGACCAGCCCATACAGATGTGTGAATAATCTTCAAAAACAGTTGACCAGTGCGTGGATTGAAGATGAAAATAGCACCGTTGATAGGCTTAGTGGTCAAGTTGCCTTCGAATGTCTTGTGGATGGTGACACGATAGACGTTGGTGTCATCGACAAACCAAATGATCTGGTTGCTGAACAATTCACCATAGTTGGTTGACGAGAGATAAGGTTCAGTGGGCTCAGACGAATACAATTGCAATGCCTTTCGAATACGCTCACGCAACACGTAAAGAGCAGGGTTGGCCTTCATGATCTTACCCATGGCTTGTTGCACCAAGGGCTTCATACCAGGGATCCAATTACCATAGGCGGAGTACAAGTTGTAGGCGAGATCAACACCCACCATGAGACCAGTAGGTGATGGATAAATACTCATGTTGTCAGTGGTGTAATCCAAGAACTTGGCACGAGTGTATCGCTCAATGTCGTGAGAATCGAAATCACCCCAACGCAATTGAATATCAAGCCAGTACTTGGTTGTTGTAGGACCTTCCATGACATCCTTAGGGTCGTTCAAGAGCGATGGACGAGACACAGGCCATTTGTATGCAGCGAACAACAAGATATCCTAAACAATCCATCATCAGCAAACCATGTAACCATCCCTTTGTCCAATTGCCCAATTTACTTACACTAGCAGACGAATTCATCTTGTAGGATTTACGAGGGTGAATGGTTTCCTTTTGCACCGTTTCAATTTGAAGAGCTTCAAGTTCACGATCAAAGATCTGACAGAAATCCATGACAATACTTTCGTGAATCTTTTGCCACAAGTGAGCTATAAAAGAAAGATGCATTAGCATACGATGTTGTAAATGAGCAATAATAAACAACATACCTCTGAAGATTTGAATCAAAGAGATCTTCAATGTGGGGATCTTGCCGTGCATGAAAATACCAGTCAAATCAAGTTGGACCTGGAAACCAACATAGACATTGGAACGATTGATTGTGGGAGACCACCAAAGAGTGAAACGACGATTGGGAATTTGGTTCAAACCGCTTCGTTGGGCATTGGTCAATTTCTTGTAACGCATGCTCTCTTCGAAACCACTGGCTTTTTCCCAGAAAAGACCAAGCCAAGACGTAAAGTAGGTACCCTTGAACAAGGTGTGCTCCAAAATACCCTCGACACCACCCAAAGCTTGAATCATATCGGTACGATAATTGTTGAGATTCCACAATTTGCCATCGTGTCGGCTATGTGTCCAGTAGAATGGATTGTTCTTGAGCACCTGGTACTGCTTGAAATCGGTACGTACACGCCAACCCTTATCATAGGCAAGTGTATGACGATCCTTTTGGAACAAGGTGTTGATTCTTGGAATACCACGATCCCACGAGTCTTCAAGATCCTCCAAAGTCAAGCGACGGTTCTGAGCATTGGCTTCTTGACGCTTAAGAGCATATTCGGCCCACACACGTTGCGAATCGATAAACTCAGACTCCCAAGATTGGATGTAACGATACAAGTTGGGAATCAATTGATCCTCGTCATGGCTCATACCAGAGCGGAAATGAGTGATACCAGTGTCGGTTTGTTGTGACCATCGCAAATCAGATTGTGGAATAAGCACGTGACCCATGGAAAGCATACCAAGACCACCCAATTCCTTTGGACAAAAGAAGACAACAGGAGGGAATCTTGAAGGCATCTTCGAATTGAGACCGATCTTGATACGCGTTTGAATCTTGTTCTCACACTTGACCAAGAGATCAAGCAATTCACGAGTATGCACCACAGCCTCACGATAATAGGTCATCAAGCCAATCAATGCTGTATTGTACTTGTTGGCAATCTTGCTGAATGTGGTGCTACCCGAAGCCATCAAGATTTGACGAATACGATTATGGAAACGATCCATGGATTCTTGGTCAACACGCAAGTAGGCTTGAGCTGTTCTCTCCTTGGTTTGCTCATTGATCAAATTCCACACACCATCCTTGAGGGTGAATTCTTCATTCATGCTACGGATCTTGGGCAAGATGCGTACTTCGAAACCACACATGGAGAAGAGCAAGTTCGGGTTATCCTTGGAATAAACGCTCACAAAGCTGTCTTCCCACTCAATGGTGGTAAGCGAACGTGGCAAACGATTCTTGATATCCCAGAAGACGGCACGACCCAAGTTGACATCATGCTTCATCAAACGCATACGACAATCACGTGGCCAGCATTTCTTGTTGTTGTAGCCGACAATGTTTTCAAAGTTGGGATCGGGATGCTCTGTCAAGTAGCGTTGAATCAAATCACGTGCCTCATCGGCTGTGAATCGGAAGAACATATGGATGCGATCAATGTAACGAGAATACAATCGAATAGGATGGCGTGTTTCAGTGCTGACATCGCGATATTGCAAAAAGTCGTTTGGCAATTGAGGAGGACCAGCCATCTCGCTGGCTCTATGCAAACCAAGAACGAGCAAATCAAGCACCAAGCCGTAGTATTGGAAGATGAAGGATGCAAATTGCAAACCACGAATAAGACCGAATGCATTGACGTGATTCATATCCTTGTAATTGAGCACCACGTTGTTCTTGGCTGTAGCATAATCGGCCAAATTGTGATCCAAAATCAAACGCAACAAACGGCCCAAGAGAGTGAGATCGATCTTTTCATAGACACGGCTGAACTTGGTCTCAAGCATGACATTGCATTGTCCTTCGGAAGTGTCCCATACTTCAGTGAGGTTGTTGATACCTTGGCACCATTTGTACACAAGCAACGGGGGTGGTTCAGAATCGGATGGCTTGATCCATGCAGGGAACAAATGACGCTTGTCAGCTTCATACCAAAGATATTGATCCAAGTAAGCATCCGTAATCTTTTCCAAAGGCTCAACATCATAAACGGGCACCAAATGAGAGTAGAGATCCATAAATTCAATGCCGACTTCCTTGAACGCACGCTGAGTGAGCAAAAGACGCTTGATACGTGAAAGCGCTTCGTGTGGATTGTCATAAGCTTGTTCGATCAAACCAAGTTCTTCACGTTGACTCTGGTTCAAACGACCTTGCACACTGTATGCTTCACGCAATCGTTCCAATGCAAGAATAAGCAACTTGGTATCATGCTTGTATGACAAGGGTGGGAAAGGAATGGGCGAGAACTTTCGACTCTCCAACCAATGCACTGTAGATGTATAGATAGCAACAGCTTCTTCGGCAGTGATGTAAGGACCATCCTTGAGGTAATTGTGTTGACGCTCTTGTTCGGCCTTGAGCCACAAACGAGTGAGACGACCCAAGTTCTTACGGCATACGGTCTTATCAACAGTAGCACCACGTCGAATACGTTCACGGTTGTAATGAGCAACACTGGTCCACCAATCAGCCTTGGCCTTGACATAACGCAAGATCATGTTTTCAATGGGCACAGGCAAACCAGGCACCTTCCAAGGGATGTTGGCCTTCCAAGCGCGCCATGCTTCGGATAAATGTTGCAAAATGGTGCGTGATTTGTTGCCCTTGATACCTTCAGGCATGGCATCGGTGATATCGTGCAATACGGCAGCTCTCAATTCCAAATCATAGTGCGAATCGATACGTTGCTTGGTGACAGTCTTTGCAATACCCTTAGAATGACGACCTTCAAATTGACGTGCAAGCAAATTGCCGAGCCATCGTTCCAACAAGGGCACAATACCACGCATGAAAAAGAGCCACACACGCCAACCAGGGGCCCAGAAACCAACACCAGGACCTTTACCAACAGGACCCGTATTGAAGCGATAGTCTAAATAAAAACAATGGGTTGATGAGTCGTCATTTCATCTTTTACAACAACAATAGCAGCATTACTTACAAATCAAATGTTTCAAATCCTTGCACATACGAATTTGTCGCATCAAACGGTACTTGTAACGGTACATGCCAGTGAGTTGACCAACGTGAGCAAAGATGTATTGGAGACCATCAGCCAATTGGAAAGCATCGACGTTGCCAAGACGATATTGTACATGGGAGTCGACGATAAGCTTGGTGAGACGCAAGATTTCTCTGCACAAGTGGAAAGCATTGCCGAATCGAGACTTTTTGCGTTCCTTGGTGGTCAATGTCTTGACGGGCTTGAGGTTGAAGTTGTAATCCAAATGCAAGTAATTGAGATTCTTGCGGTGAATCAAGAGGTTCAACATGTTGTAACCTTGACGACACACTTGCAAACCGGCTTCGACCCAATCAAGCTGTGTGGTTTGGAAGAACTTGGTTTGCTTGAGGCTGCGGAATAGATACTTTTTGTTGAGTGCCTTTGGTGGGCGGTGCTTGAGAGCATTCAAGACATAGCATTTGAGCAACTTTTGATAGGAGACGCGCACCTTGACAGGCTGATTAGGTGGGCAATGCTCGAGATACCAATTCTTGACAAGAGGAATATCCTGTGCACGACGTGTACGACCTGATCGCTTGTCGAATGGATGAGGTGACCAATACAAGGCGATAGCATTGGCAGTGTTGTCAGTGTACAAATCAGTGTCCTCCAAGAAAGGCTGCACTTGTTCAGGTAAGCTGAATTCTGTATCCTCATCCTCGTCACCAAAGATCTCATCCTCATGCTTTGAACCAGCTCCTTCCAATGTGCGTGATGAGATGGGGTTGATGATAGGGTCGAAATAGAAAGCAGGCAAATCGGGATCCTCGGCACGAATATACACCACGGTGGGGTTGTGATACCATGAGACGCGCACACCACGTGGTAATGAGTTATACAAGAAAGGGAATGCGATCTTGTATTCAGTGCGAATAGGTTGGCGAATGATGATCTTGTTGACGTCGTTGAATTCGTTCCAATCTTCATCGGCTGTGTCCATGTCACGATACAAGGGTTCGAATTTGGGACCACCAGGAATGGCCACGTTCAATGCCTTTGCGGTGAAGAAGGATGGCAAATCAAAGAGATAAAAGTAGTTTTGATCATTCAAATCGGTCAACAATTGATGTGCCAATCGATACAAGGTCGACATGATAGGTAAATCCAAACGCCATTTTCTGTATGATGGGCCATTGATATGCTTGGTGTCGAGTAACGGCTTGGGATCATAAAGCCATTCATACACTGCTGCATCTTCCTCCTCATCCAATTCCATCTGAATAGCTTCAAGTGGCTCCACATCCATAATATTGTCGCCATAATCGAGTGGTGGTTCTTCATCATCAAAAGGTGGAAATCGCATACGCTTGAAATGTCGTCTGTCACGTTTCTCTCGTCGCATCATGATCCACATAGTGCCCCATTGTGCAATGTAAACAGGCTCCACAACCCAAGGAATCTCATTGACAAACGTAATCGCACCCGTGATGTGGTATAAGACATTGACTTCACGTACTTGCTCCCAAGGCATCGGCATGTTCTCCAACAACTTCAGGACAGCGTGTGGAACGTACTTGAGAGCACCAAGATAAATACGTTTGTCGTGTCGAAACTTTTTTGCTGACATGTCACCATGATCTTTGATGATCTTTCTCAAATGCTCTGGAGGCATATCTTCCTTTTCATGTTCAATAAAACCTACATCATGGGAGATCGATCATGATGAGTATATCATATGTATACACACACACACACTACACACGCGCTATCATTACCAAACTTGCGCTTCTCGCCATATCGTTTGCTTTGTAATTGCTGCCATTTCCTTGATTTCTCCAGGATCTTCTCCTCGTGTGTCTTTTCTCGAACTGGCGGTTGCTGCTGCGCGTAGCCGTAAGGATCGGTGTATTGCGATGAACCGCTTGGTGCAGGAAATTCGCCAGGGTGATTGTAAGCTGACATGGTTGTGAATGTGAGTATGTGTTGCGCTGATTCGACCGACTCGAATGAGAATCCTTTCTTTTCAATAGATGAAAAGGGCAGTAAATGGATTGAAGGAAAGGAAACCGTGGGATGAGTGGGTGAAAAGGCTGCAAAGAGGAGATAGGTCGCAGCAGCCCGCAAAATATTGAAGGTGACGTTTCAAGAAATGGCGCCCCCATTGTGATTGGTCGGGATTCGTTGATACAACTTGCTGGATGTCAAACCACAAGCTGCTTCTCGGTTTCACTAATGCTACTTCTTTTCTACCCGAATCTTTAGATAGCCTTCAATACATTCGTAATCCCCCCCAATACAATCATTGATCACAAAGAGATAGAGCATACAATGATTCCCTTCAAAAGATATATAAATGATAGAGATGCTTGTATTATACATGTCATACATTCATAAATGCAAATGATGATGATGATGGCTATTATCCAAATGGAGCTGTTTGGCTGTTGTAGGTTATAATTAGTGGCAATCGCTACTGGAAAGGTTTTATGTTGAAAATCCACGTACATGCTTCAAAGACTGGTAGCTTCGATGGTCTATTCGTTGAACCACCAATTGCACCTGCCCTTGAGCAAGAAAGCACATAGTTTAGTAATCGGATGAATGATGAACAACTTCTTCCTCCTCAACATACGAGCAAGGTCACCCAATTCGAAAGCGCACAACAATGGATCAACATGATGGATACATCCAACAAGGAGATGAAGGTCTATAGTGTGTGTAGGGATTTGGACTAGTGAGATCAGCTGATGATACTACAACATTATCCCATATCGGTATGCATTTGACAATCGGAGAGAGGGGAGGGGGAGAGAGAGAGGTAGATAGGTAGGTAACAAAAACAAGTGTCAAAACCAGCGGGGCTCGATATATTAGTAGCCAGGCAGCATGCAAATTTGTACCATTGTAGACCGCATTGAGCGCGTGGAATGTCGTGCAGGGAGATCGAACCATATTAAAACCCACACAGAAAGAGACAACACTTGTTTGCATCCCTTTTTTTTCTGCATATCATCATCATCATCCATCATCCTCATGGGCCAACAAAGAACATGTTGCTGTAACCGATTCGCTGTTCGACCTCATCGATTAATTGCTTTTTTGACAGGTGTCCAAGTGGTATGTGGTACACATACAGTCGACGTCGATCAACCATCCGAATTCAGCTAATTCATTTCTTTCAGCTTAGAGCATTATGGGAAATCTGGGGTTGCATTGACAACGAATGGCCATGTACGTAAGCAATGTGATCCTGTAGGCACCACGCATTATTGTCGGCTAACAACGGTTGCATAGCACTCGTTAACACCTGGATCATGCCAACGATCTACACATCATGCTTGTTAAGCATATGCATGATGACTACCAGCGCATGTGCCACATGGAGCGTCTACAAAGTATGAAGCCAACACGTATACATGTATATCCAGCTTGTTGATTAAACGTGTTTTAGAATCAAGTACGATCACTCAACATTAGCTGGTGGATCTATTATACGTTTACGGTCTTGGCATTCTTCAACAGCTGCGCTATCTTATCCATTATTTGCATTGCAAAGGATCGTTTCATTATTGGTTGTGTTGCTGACAATGGAGCCGATGTCACAAGCTTATCACCATGTATTCAAATGTGGGAGGAATCTGTAGCGTGGGCTGCTGTATCATCCATGTTTACTTTGATGATCAATGCAAGTATAGGTTAATTGGGAAAAGGGTATCCATGTGAATAACACAAGGACCTATAGATTGCATTTGCCTACATGTTATACCGGATCAAGTCGCAATACCCTTATCATTCATCCACAGTCAATCCTGAAACACGGTCAACAACAGCCGCTGATCCGCCACCCTACAATACCAAAAGCCAAACAGATGAAGATGGATTTCAAGTCATCGAGTTAAAATAAAACAACAGCATCATTTATCTCTCTCATATTGTTGATCCTCAAATGTCGGTAAAGATTTCAGGCTGCTGACCGTGGGAAACTCATCAAGGTCCGCACTTCTCAGCTTTTTGCTTTCGATCATTTCAAGGCCGTGCACAGGGAGGTATTTTACCACCTCCTCTCATTAGCGTATGATACAGCAAAAGAATTTTCAAAACAACAAAAGAGGCGCAAAATGAGCCTTTCATTGTGTATAGTATCAGCTTTATGGTATTGGAGAACAAAGAATGGGCTTGCCATCCAAATCATTGTGCCGAAAAAAGGGGAGAGTGATACAAAGAGCACATCTAGAATGACGCCAATGCGATCATCTTGGCTGGGGATCGAGAGCCCTACCCCAAATACGTGCTGGTGACCCAACACAACGATTCGAGCGCTATTTAAATGCCAAGCTCCAACATCGCTTGTATCACCCTCTTGCATCGACTGTCAAAAACATCCCGTCCACATCAAGTATCACCCATGTACGTCTCTAATCCATTTATCTCTCCCCTCAAGTCTTTTTTACTCATGCCAATAGGGTATACATGAATGATTACACCATCATCGAAGCTACCGGTATTGAGCTATTGGTTGAACATACACGTAATGGATCTCACCACGCGCGTTTGTCTATGCGGGTAAGATCATGTGCCTTCACATTCAAAAGCATGTGAAATGAAAGCCAGCAATCACTCCTCTTTTGATCGAGGCAAAATAACTCGCACGGGCACATTGTAAAAGAAAGCCACGAGGAAAAGGTTGCCACGTAAAATCCCATTGATAATGTAACTGCAACAAACACGAAACACAAACACAAATGAAATTGTGTTTATGATGGGCATCATTGATAAGCGGGATGAAAAAAGAGAGCAAGAGCAACCAATGTGTGTGAGAATGAATGGAAAGAGTGAAATGAGTACTTTCCCAATGAGAGAGGGATGCCTGAAAATGGGGGGAGGATGATGTTGGGGTCCCGTCCCTTATCACCAAAAAGACGTGTTTGCTGATAATGGGCGTTTTGGATGACCGCACCGACCCAAGACTCATATCCCCAAATCCTGCGTTTGTCATCATCTCTTTTTTTTCTCTTCCTTTCCCAACTTTACCCACCACACCCCTCTCTCTTTCTTTCTTCAAACGTACACACACACGCACATATACACACATCATGTCTGCTTTACGCTTTGCAACCCACTATACTATTCGTGCCCGATTCTATAGCACCGCTTCATCTTCGCGTATGGCTGCTGTTGCCACCGAAAATGCAGCCAAGGCAACCACTGCACCTGCTCTCTCTGCTGCAGCTCTTCATGCAAGTGGTCCTTTGAGAAACGACTGGTCGCGTCAAGAGATCCAAGCTATCTATGACTCACCTTTTATGGATTTGATGTTTTATGGCGTGAGTACATACATGATCTAGGTGAAAGCCGTACGTATCCATGGCAATGACTCATCTCGCGAAACCATCCCCTTGTATGTTTGATTACCCATTGCATCAGGCCAAGGTACACCGTGAAAACTTTAATGCACGTGAGGTGCAGCAATGCACTTTGCTTTCCATCAAGACCGGTGGTTGTACAGAAGACTGCAAGTATTGTCCTCAATCATCACGCTATGATACGGCCGTCAAGGCACAAAAAATGCTTGATACGGGTGAGGTGTTGGATGCTGCACAACGCGCCAAGGAGGCTGGTAGTACCAGGTAAAGTGGGATGGCAAAGAGAAAAGATTGAAAGAGAAAAGAGGATACTGACGTACACGTTCGTGACGGGTGATATGGATGTAGATTTTGCATGGGCGCTGCTTGGAGAGATCTTGCTGGTCGTAAATCCAACTTCAACAAGATCTTATCCTATGTCAAGGCTATTCGGTAAATGCGGGGACGAGATGGGAAATACCAGCAACGAATCATAATAGCTCTAACCAACAAAATTTATTTAGTGGTATGGGCATGGAGGTATGCTGCACATTGGGTATGCTTAATGAGACCCAAGCCAAGCAACTCAAGGAAGCTGGTTTGACCGCCTACAACCACAACCTTGATACATCCCGTGAATTTTATCCCAAGGTAAAAAGCAAAAAAACCAAAGCCCAAAGAAAAAAAATTGGCATCCACCACACTCTTTTATCTAAAAAAAGTCAACGTGATGATGCATAGATTATCTCTACTCGTAGCTATGATGAGCGTCTTTCGACCATTGGGCATGCACAAGATGCTGGCATTTCTGTTTGCTCGGGTGGTATTATTGGTCTTGGTGAGCAAGAAGAGGATCGTGTTGGCTTGTTACACACACTTTCCACTCTCCCCAAGCACCCTGAAAGTGTACCTGTGAATGCATTGCTTGCTGTTCCCGGCACACCACTTGAGAATCAGGAGGTAAGCCGACGCAGACTCCTTTTTTTTCTTTCTTTCCCTTGCTATATATTAATACATGCGATGTGCCATGAAATAGCCAGTATCAGTATTTGAGATGGTGCGCATGATTGCTACTGCCCGTATTGTGATGCCCAAGTCTATGGTGCGTTTGTCAGCAGGACGTGTACGTTTCTCGACCTCGGAGCAAGCCATGTGCTTTATGGCAGGTGCCAACTCTATCTTTACTGGTGAAAAGCTGCTTACAACACCCAACAATGAGTTCACTGATGATCAAAAGATGTTTGAGCTTTTGGGTAAGTAGGCAGATGGCACAATTTCCGTTTGGGTACTAACGCGGTACTAGGTCTTGTTCCCAAACCACCCAACTTTGAGCAAGGCTCAGACAACCCTGAGCAGCCTGTTTATAATGGCATCAAGATCAAAACCGAAGCATCTGCCTAAGGAGGATAGATAAAAGCAATGGATGATATCTTTGTACTATATTATACTAAAAAGTTGCTCTATAGAGTAACAATGGTGGTGTGGTGGTTGATGGTGTGGTAATTCATTTTCATTTACGCTTTGTGCTACAATGTCGCTCTCTCTTTCTCTCTCTGTGTATCTCCTCCTTTTTCTTTTTTCGATCCTTTCTTCTCTACACTCACTCTTTTTCCGTTTGCTTTCATCTTTAAACGCGGGCATCGGGAATCGCCTCGCCTGATTACCAGTCTTTCCTTTCCTTTATACACACATACACCCATTGCTACTGTTTGCCTTAGCAACCACTTGTCATCTCTTTCAATCCTCTCTCCTCTCGACATTATACACACATCAATTCTATAACATGGGACAACTCTTGTCGAGCCTGAGTCTGCGTGGAGGCGATGTTGCCGTACCCGAGCTTAACCTTGACTTGGCCAGTAAGCACATACACCCTCTCACTCGGAAAAAACAACAACATGATCTGACAACAGGTGTTGCACGTTTGTCAACGCGCGCTCTACCTTTTTGTTTTAGATGCTTCACCTTCCGCGGAAGAAAGTCAATTACACGATCGATTATCAGCATTGTTGGTTCAACCTGGTCCATCACTATTAGAGTTGCTACGCAACTATAAATCAGCTTCCACCGAGGTTAGGACAGCTATCGCTTCCCCGACACAGGAGAATGAGGATACCGCATGGGAGGCTGTTATGCCCATCGTCTCCATGCTACAAGAGTTTTATGGTTACTCGTGCGATTTAGGTAAGCATGGATACCATTGGAGTATATAGATAGCACTCATTCATCATCCTTTAGGCCAAGCTGTGCCCGAGTTATTGCAAGTGTTATGTCAAGGCGATGTGGCCAAGAATCTTGAAAACCATCAAGGATTAACCAAACTCTTTGCTGACATGCTGGATTTTGTCTTTGAGTTTGATTATCTAAAGGTAAATGCATTATTTAGGACTTTATGTGTCAGCCTTTACTAATAGGAAAACGGTTCATTAGATGCGTAACCCTACAATGCAGAATGATTTCTCGTATTATCGACGCATGTTGCAACGAGGACGATATGGCACAGCACCTGATGAGAGTACTTCGGACTTGCGTAGTGCTATGGATCAAAGCGATGAGGCCAACCGCATCTCTCTCTTTATTGCTTATCCCACGCCCATGCTCAAGTGTGTCATCGACACGACCACGGAGTTTGTTACAAAGCATCGATTGCAACGAAGCGTGGGTGATTGTTTGACAGCACTTTGGGCAGCATGTTTTCAAACCGTTAACAAGAAGCGTGCGCTATCACCCGAGCTTGTTGGATTTTGTCTCAAGGTGATGGTGGTTTCGATCATTCTTTACGACCATATCGATCCTAGTGGTGTGTTTTCCAAAAACTCGCCTATCAATGTACGTATTTTTTCTCTTGGCACAATGGGGGCTTCTAGAATAGAATGCCAAGCATTTTTCATTCTTTGGGTAAATACTGATATACGATATTGTTGATTCATTACCAGATCAAGAACTCGGTTAAAATGATCCAAACAGCCCATACCACCGTGTACAACATGCCCGAAGAGTCAAGTGCATCCAATCTCATGTCGGCTTTGCGATACAATTCCAAACATCTCAATGATGATTCCACACCAAAGGGAGTGAAGAACATGGTCCTTGCCGCTTGATGATGATGATCATCATCATCAATACACACAACATCATCATTTCCCTCCTCCTCTCTTTTTTCCCGACGCACGCACGTATTATCAACATCAAACAACACCCGCTCAACTCATGGATACCAGCATGATGATGGAAAACAAAACGACGATTATTATACTACGACGACAATCACTCAACTCTGCAAAGGAAATAATCCAATCACCATATACAACATCCTCTTTTTCTCTTTTTTACTTATAACTTAGTCTTCTCTTCTTTACGCTTTTCATCCATCATCATCCATCACCGACCCTATTCTTTCTATCTCTCTCCCACTCTCCTATATATCGTAGTCTTTCCCTCCTCTTTTTTCATCTTTATCATTTTCTCACTCTTTCGCGGGTTTACTCCCACTAATTCTCTCATTCTGTTGCTTTCCAAAACCTGTGTCTCAACTCTCTTTGATACGATCTAAAAATTACCAGCGTTTTAATTCTTCACTTTTTTGCAATCTTGATGAGCATGGTGTGTGGGTGGTGGTGGTGGTGGTACGTGTGGTGCTATTTCTAAGCATGGATGATGATGATGGCTATCCGAAACAAGCCAAGTGTAATATAAAAAGACCAACGGACCGTGGCTGAAAGAGGATGATGATGATGCGTCCTTAGACACAATGACTCACGTGATTAGCACAAACAAAAGGATAAGGGATGGTATCGTTCTACACATCGTCCATAATAGAGGTGATTTACATTTGGTGCTACGCCTAAGCAACACCTATGGAATACATCTTGATGTCATTTATTGTAACGTTGACACCTAATGGGGCAGTGCATGAAATAGGAAAGCGTATTGAGCCATTATTAGATCATAACGATGTTCTCGGTACACAATGAAACGAGGCTTTTCGCCAACCAATGTAAAGCATAATAATGGATCATTGTTTGCCTGGTATCTAAATTTCAGGGCACTATTACTTGGGTCGACGATTTCATTGGCTATCGGCAATCAGGGGGCCCCAAGAAGTTGTAGCACTAGTAGCCGTGGATAGTGGTTAGCAGGATCATCGAAACCCATCCCACGAAAGTTACCTACTATCAAACGTGAAATCTCGCATAAGGATTCATGCTATTTAAAGCGGCCTTGTCATTGATCAATCACCGATACAACAAGATCATTAAACAAGCTCACTACCCGGGGCTATTGACACCAACAATGCGTATATGGCTGCTAATTGCTGAGTAAAAGTGTGTTGATGCGGCGATGATGACCGACTAGCTGGGTGAAATGCAAGGTTGTACGCAGTTGTTTCCTTTCGTATATACTCTATGGGCAAAGCACAGAGCAAGTTAAGTTCCGAGCAAGTCAAGGAATTGCAACATTGCACGCATTGTAAGTAGCAAACACACAAACTCAACAAGAGACGTTTCTGTTTTTCCTCATTGGACACCTTCACTCATTGTCTTTTCTTTGGTGGTGCATTCTTATAGTCAACAAAAAGGAATTGCAGGAATGGTAAGTTTATTGAGTATATAGATACACACCCTTTCTACGACCCACATGTTCATCTATCTACTCTACTATCAAGGTACAAGGGATTTTTAAAGGACTGCCCGAGTGGCAAGCTTACCAAGCCCGAGTTCCAAAAGATCTACAAGCAATTCTTCCCTTACGGCGATCCATCCCGATTTGCGGATTATGTATTTGATGTGTTTGACGGCGACAAGAATGGCACTATAGACTTTAAGGAGTTCATCTGTTCTCTATCAGTCACCAGCCGCGGCCCTATGGATGAGAAACTTCAGTGTAAGCAAAGGTGGTTGGATGGTGTGGTAGTGGTAGTGGTGGCGAGAGAATTGTTCATTGACTTTTTTGGGATTACCAATAGGGGCATTCAAGGTAAATTGGGTCACACAAATCACCCGCTTCATTGCTAAGCCCATTATGTTATGCACATTCATACCCACACACACACACATACGCTTATTGATTTAGTTATACGACATTGACAACGATGGATACATTACATACGAGGAGATGCTACAAATAGTCGAAGCCATTTATAAAATGGTAGGGCGGATTGTGCAATTGCCACCGGATGAGGATACCCCTGAGAAACGAGCACGAAAGATCTTTACGATGATGGACCTGGTATGTCAAGGAATGGATTATGCTTACAATGCTCTTACACATCCTTTTGTCATTGTAGGATAATGATGGTCGAGTGACAATGGAGGAATTCAGAATGGGATCACGCAAAGAGCCATCCATTGTGCAAGCTCTCAGTCTATATGAAAACGTCGTGTAGATAGAATTATGCAGTTGATGTGCGACATGGTCGACAAAGTGATCGTTGTTCAGTTTTGTTTACAAGTCAAATTTAAATAAGTATCAAAAAGATAACCCAAAAGAACACACACAAGAGGGAGAGTGAGAGTGAGAGAGTGAGAGAGAGAGGTAAAGGAGGAATAGGATAAATATCTAACAATGGGAAGGGTGGGGGAAAGAAGTTGTTGGTATATTGTTGTTGATGTAAGAGATATTAAGATACACCCATAAGTCGAAGCCGTAAAATACTCCTGACATCGGCTGTAAAGCGTAACGCGTCGAGTAACGGTAACAAATCCAAAAGACATTGATCGTTGGGGTTGGAAATCCAGCCTGGAATAGGAATGCCATTTTCTAATCACCCCATAAGTCCCTTGTACATCATCATCATCATCCTTCTCCATCCTCATACCTTGAAACAGCTCAAATGCCGCGCTGCTGTTATCTACCAAACACACTTTACCCAAGTCAGGTTCAGCGAGGGAGATATCCTTGACAAAGTTTCCGTTCCGCACCACACATGACTAAAAGGAGATAATGTTTTTGTTAGAACATGACGATCCTTACCGCCACATTTTCCCTCTTGTTTTACCTGTCGAAAGTAGCGTTGAGAAACAAGGCTTTGATCCTGGTCCAGCCAGTCAATCACCGGATCTGCATACTCTGCCATAGATGCTGTAAAGATGACGACTTTGTACCATTGACTTATCTAATGACATTTACAAGAGTAAGTCCCCCAATGATACACAAACATCTCCTCCTCTTCAATGCATTACCGTTTTCAAGAAAAAATCGACATGCGGCCGCTTATAGACTTCATAGAGCAAGCTTTGCTTATCATCTCGAACTTCAATCTTTTTCCTCTTGATAGACGCGCTCACTTTTTGTTGCCTTGTAGCTGCATAGGATCCAAGTCGAACCGAGTGCACCAACGTTTCATCGAGGTCAAGTATTAGCGTCTTTCCCTTGTAGTATTGTAATGCTGCTGATACAGTAGCTGGTGTCGCTTTCCTATCCGTGGCAACGGTTGCTGCTGCCGTTGCTGCCGTTGCTGTACGTTTGGTTGGCGAGGATTGCTGTTGTTGTTGTTGTTGCTCAATGCACCTCCTTCGGATGGTCAGATTGAACATGGCACATAGGTATTGATATGCAACGGTGATATACTGAAATAGGTGCGAGAAAAACAGCCGTCGACGACGTAATGACGGGATTACAGGTGAACTAGTGCCACTCGTAGCAGTGCTTCCTGCATTGGCAACAGCAGTAGGTTTTGTGGTGGGAGGTGCCGGTGACGCCATGACGAGCTGTAATAAAGAAACAAAGTCTTGATGTGGAGTTTGCTGTCAATGTCGGGCGGTTATGAATAGAATATTGCGGTAGGCGCTGTGTGGTATAGGAGCAAGATAGAGAGAGAGAGAGCGAGTGAGTGTGTGAGTGTAAGAGAGAAAGAGCGTAAATGTGTGAGTGGGTGAGTGTGGAGATAAAAGAAAAGACAAAAAAAAAGCTCCCCTGAAGCTGGGGTCATACATAGCGCACACACACACGCACACACAATATCATTGACGGCATTGGGTCTTTCCCTCTCTTCTCACCCCCACCCCATTGACATATTGGGAGGAGAAAACATGGCGGCATTTGTCTTCCGAATAATGAAACTAAGCTGATACCATCATCAAATCTCTTTTATACATGAAAGAATGGGGATCATTGGAAAGATCATAGACTTCTTTTAAAAGATTCATGATATCATTGGGTTACATGAGTTGCGTACAATCTGCAGGAGTTGCCTTCCACCCCATCATTCTGATAATAGGCAAGTCTCATTTTTGTTTATCAGCTGTGCTCCGCTGATGCTTTAAACAATCAATGTGGCGGGTATACTTTAGCCGATATCATGCGCCCTTCCATCATTCACACACACACACACACACATCTCCTATATACCCCACACGTGGGTCAATCAATACGTCAAGTCCAATGGACCCTACCACATGGGTGATCATGTATCTGATCCCGCCAAAATAATATAAACGCATCCATCACTACCTCGTGCGTTGCTAGGCAACCAATGATAATATCCATTACTGAACATGCCAACCAATCATTCATTCATTCATTTAAACATCCTTGATGGGTTCATAAAGATCCTCCATCGGTAATTCTGTCTCGGCTAATAGAGAGCTAACCTTTTCAACCTTCTGCCACACACGCAAAAGATTGCCATAGGCTAAACCTTGGAGCTCTTGCTCGGTCCATCCACGACGCAATAATTCTGCGAATAGGTTGGGATATTTGCTGACATCTTCAAGTCCATCGGGTGCTACTTCAATACCATTGTAATCGGCACCAAGACCAACACGGTGACGACCCGCAACAGCTGCAATGTGTTCCACGTGATCAGCGACGGTGTTGACGGTTGCTGGTGTATCAGGGTAGTCGCATTCGACGAATCGATTATAAAAGTTGACCTGGACAACACCATCCGTTTCATCAAGACGTTCAAGCACAGCATCAGGAACGTTGCGTTCAATACCACATAGGGCGTTGCTGGAAGAATGAGAGAATAATACGGGTGCCTTTGTGATATTGAGAACGGCATGCATCGTCGAATGAGCAACATGGGAGATATCCACCAGCATGCCAAGCCGATTCATTTCAAGCACCAGCTTTTGTCCAAATTCTGTCAAACCCAAGCTTGCATCAAATGGAGGTGGATTGGGGTCACAGCAGGAAATAGCCCAATCGGTATCACAATTGTGCGTCAGCTATTATACAATCCACATCCCCAATACCCCACATCAATATTCGGCTGCTTCTTTTTCTCTCTCACACATGTATTTATACTTACAGTCATGTAACGAACACCTAAATCATAAAACGTACGCAATGCGGATGCCGAGTTGTAGATGTATTGGCCACCTTCCATGCCGAGCATCGATGCGATACGACCTTGTTGCGTAGCTTGTTTGAATCCCTCGGTAGTTGTCACATACTCGAACACGTCAGGGTACTTGGCAATCATCCGCTTCGTAGTATCAATGGCATGAATGGCCCATAGCATCTGGTTATCTTCCTTGAGTTCACTATATGGACATCCCACATGAATCATCATACACACACGTTTGCTGCTACTACCAAACTCCTACCATGGATAGTAAATGCTCCAAAATTGACCACCAACGCCACCAGCATGGAGTCGTGTAATATCCGTATGTCCTTCATCGAGATGCGTCAAGTCGAGGTTGTTGATTTTCCCTTCTTTATAGAACGAGAGATAGCTATTATCATACTTTGTCAATTAGCTCATTCGACTTGCTCATGGAAGCGTGCAATGTTGCAAAAGGGGCAAAAGGGGGAGAAGTGCATGATATAGTACTCACAGGGGCCAATCATTATGCGTATCAGTAAGAGGATGTTTTTTGAGGAAACGTTTGGCACGGTCAAGATAGGAGTTGTCGCCCAATTTGATGACAATTTCAGGAAAATCCCAAGATGCAAAAGACCAAGCGGATACTTGGAAGGTAGCAAACACGACACAAAGAATGGCCGCAACAAGTAGACGATGATGCATCATCATGAAACAAGGCCCCAAGGAGAGAGAGAGAGAAAAAGACCCGTGTGTGAAAATGGTAGAATGGTGCGGGTTCCCAAAAAGAGATAAATGCTTAAATCCACTAGCAACGCTCATGTGACTCAGGTAGTGTCATCCCCCTGAATATGGTAATGAATACTTCTTTTGAATACAATCCTCTATTGCTACAATGATCCATCATCGAGAAATGTCCCTTCCATCATTCATTACTTCCCTTTAGAAACTCCTCCCTCTTTCTATTGACACGCACCCATGATATTAAAAGATGATGATGTTGTTGTTGCCATACACACATCTCTTACTTCATTTTGTCTCTTTGCTTGCTTACATTATCGTTGTTTCATTATTATCCAACATTCATTGTCATGATGGTCGTCTTTGTTATACATTTGAGACTCCCATTCCTACACACACACACACAAATTAATACTACCATCATCCGGTTGATTGCGTACATCATCAATAGTATGTAGCCGCAACGTGTAGTATAGGGCACAGCAGCCTATGTGATTGAGGTGATCCTACATGTCCTTAAAAAGTATTGTATGAAGGCTGCTGTATGTAAGCATTGCTATTAGATTTACTACTTGACAACTTTATTCACCCTTTCATGCATGGCCTTTTCATCTCAAACTTTAAATAACTAACCAAGGTGGCCTACTGACAACAAATGGTAGGACCACAAGGTCGACATGTACATCACTATAGCTACACCAACGCCGTCGTAGATGGGGAAAATCAAACCTACAAAGACATGTATCACCCTGATGAACTTGACTTTGGCCATGACAGCCTTAGTCCCCGGGATTCCTGCTGCAGGGTAGACCTTCTGGATAGCCATCCCGTTTTTTCGGTAGATGGGATTGGGATACCTTTTACAACAACAAGAATGCAATACATGGCCATCAAAGTAAACGCATCTTCCAATTTGTATTGTATGCGCGCATGATAAATTACACGCTTTGTGCTCGAAGCATGGTTTTACTATCCAAAGAAAAGTGCTGAAATGATATACCACAAGATCCTATACACATCTCTTACACCGCCATCTATGGTCGAATAGTACACAATGAGACGTTTTGTTGATATTATGAATGATTTTTGTGATAGTTTATCCATCTGAGAGAAATATATTGAAGATTGATACTGAAGAAAAGAGACATTATAAGGTGATACTAGCATACTTGATGGAGGAGATAGAAAAGAAAATGAGCAGGAGGAGTAAAAGAGGAGCGATAGGAGATGAGGGGAAAGGGGGTTTGTTAAGCGAGGTAAATTGGTAGTGCCGGGATATTGTTGTCATTTCATCTACTGTGCTGTTGCTTGTACAGTGGTCGTAGTAGTGGTGGGTGGTTTGCTGATATGATCTTCCTTGCTCTGTTCAATCAATAAATCAGGATTCACTGATGACCAACGCATCCAACTTGAGAGGACAGCCAACTTGAGACGGAAAGCCATTGGCAGGAATGAAGATGATTTTGTGGGAGGCGAGGGACGTACAGGCCATGATTTCACAGGTGTTACTTGTTGACGTACACCTACAACGCGGCTTTCAAGGATGACTTCGTAAAGAGTGAGTTGCCATGCACCACCAATTTCGATTTGGATGGTTTCCTTGGCCATATCACGTAGTCGACGTAATGTCTGCTTGGGCATGGGACGTAGCACATTGAAAGCGAGATCGACTCTATCCATAGGGCTGACATCAAGTGCACTACAGCGACTCTTACATTTGGCTTGAATGCGTTTGGCAAGAGCTGCATATTGTGGATCCACGCGGAAACGCATTGTCAATGCAGCACGAGACACTTCATAACCACAAAAGACAGGTGGTGGCAGCTGAATAGAGCTTAATTGCTGTTGGACCGTTGATACGAAATCATCCACAGCATCCCACTTGTTGTGTTCATGATCATTGGTTGCGCTGCCACATTCGATATGGACACGACTGAGAATGGAGATATGAGGTGCAGAATTGTGTGCTTGATTAGGCCCAAACTCTGTAAAAGATCGTTCTTGAAACGTCTCCAATGAACGCTGGAAAGCGGTGTCTTTTGCGGGCTCCAGATACAATGCAAACGACCTTCGAGCTTCCCTCAAACGATGAGGAGCCGGTGTGCCCGAATCAGCTGTCAAATGAAAGGGATCGAGTTGGAACTCGGTAAAGTCGGGAACGTTGTTTGACATGAGGAAACGAGAGTTGTGGGTAAATGGGCGAGCAAGTGAGTGAGTGAGCGAGAAGGATGAGTAGAAAATGAGGAGAAAGAGGGAAAAAGGAGTGGAATGAGCGAGAAACGAGTTTTACAATGTCAAAACACTCGTACAGTTGCAGACTTGGATACACTTTTTTTTTCTCTTCAACCCCCCTTTGAAACACAATAAGCTGATTGAAAAGACTCGTTCGTGTGTTTAACATGCCATTTCGGGATACTCCTCGTGTTGCCATTAACTAGCATTAGTCCTGCCGATATGTTGATCCGCTAGTGTATCACATGTTTAGAGACATTACTGATATATTGATTCAAAAAGTGGATACCACATGTCGACCGATGTACATCAATTACATTGCAGCAACACTTCTATGCTATGATCATACACGAAATCACCACCAAAATACGCCAACTCTCTCTTATTTCTTTAAATCACGCACTTCTCGTTCCAATTTTTCTACAATCTCGGCCCACCTTGCTCGTTCTTGACTGCGTACCTGCCGCAGGGTCTCCTTGATCCTTTCATTCTCACTTTGACTGCTATGCTGCTGTTTCATCTCCTGGATGGTGTCAGCCAATTGGGCGCGTTCCATTTTGACCATCTCCAATTCTCGTTTAAGCCGCTGATTCTCTTGCACCAGCCGATTGTTTTGGATAATCCACGTTAAAGCTTCATCCATATTGGAGACTGGCATGATAGGTGATTTGGTTGCATTGGCATACGCCCACGTGCTTGGAAATTGTGCCGAATAATCAATCACATTACTTTGGGAACGTTCATGGCGAGAGGAGGAGGATGATGCTGTTCGTTGTTGATGATGGTTGGATGGATCTTGTAGTTGTAAAGGTTTTGGTGGTTGTCGACGTCTTGATGATGATGATGGGATCGGTGTTGATGCGGTGGGTGTTGGTTGGACAGGCTCGATAGCGGAGGACTAGATCAATGAAGCAAAAAAAGTACAAGTTGCACATGTAAATAGAAACGAATACAAATGATGTTGTCATACAATACATACGGGTGGTCGAGAAAGCGGTGGTGATGGGTATCCTTGGAGATCACTATACAGGTTTACATGATGAGCATCGCTTTGGTTGTTGTTGTTGTTGTCATGGCAACATTATTATTCATACAACGCACATACCTTTCATGCATGGATGTGGGTGAAGCAACAGTGGTAGTGGGTGATGGGATCCCTGGATCATCTGCATTTAGCTTTGAGTTGATTTGAAGAGATCGATGTCGCCACTTTTGAGAAGAAGCTGAAAGACGTTTCGTGGCTGCATCTGTCAACAGTGATGTAGAAAAGCTTGTATTCGTGCTACGGCGGCGAAGCTGATAGTCCTTGAGCTTAGAAAAAGAGAACACCCCGCCATAGTTAGTAAATGCCTATGCATTTATCAGCTATCAACAACGACTCACCTTTTTGCGTCCTGCTTCCAAAAGCTCCTCTCGTTGTAATTGCGACATGAGGTCGACATTAGCACCAGAGGAAACAAAGAGAAAGAAAAAGGATGGGGGCCCAGGCCTGGTGGTCGGTCAAGCTACCACATCAAGTGTTTCAAACAGCGCGCACCAAGGTCGTCCTCGTTTTGGAAAGGTTCCTCTTGGAAAGATCGACACTCTAACTAATGCTGTGAGACCTGCATTACACCAATAGATTAAAACACTACATTACGCTGGTTAAAGTGGTCTTTTACCTTTGGTAATAAATAGTCATTCCAATATGATCGTTCTTGATTTATGCAGAAGATGGTTCATTCATGTATGTGTGAAATGATTTGGTGGTGGTTGTATCATCACAGCAGCAATAATAATGTTGGACATCATGCCTACCGGCTTGGATGTGGAGGTAAGCGCTAATCGTAAACCCTGCAACATAGTCACGTGCCCCTAGAAATCTTCCTAAACATCCATCCTTGAGCATTGCCATCTTCCTTTGTACCTTCTTTAATCCCACAAATGAAGACTGCTATACCAAGTGCGCGTGTGAGTTGCTCTTACCCAGCTGTGTAAGATTATTGATGCCAACGTTTTGCTATACATACTGACAACAATTACCTCCTTCATTGTGTGGGTTACTATTGTAATGGAAGAGAGGCCCTATGAAAGTAAAACATCATCATAAGAAAGACGACGTTAATGTCATTAGAGAAAGCCTGCTTGTGCTAAAGCAATTGAAACTGAGCTAGGGGATTAAGACTCATTGGACGACTTTAAGATGCGTGTAAGGACGTATGAAAAAGGCAGTGGTGGATCCTGAGCATGACATCGTTTATCCCAACAATAATCCAAAGCTACATGTTGGTGCCTGAATGTGACATGTGCCAAGGAGACATGTATAAACACGCATCGAGAAAGTACATTAACCCCTTTGAAGATGCCCTGTCAAGGATTTGGGATACTCTTGAAGGCACCCAAAAGTTATTTATACTCTGACGGCCATCCAAGGCTTTTAAAGTCTTCAATGGTATTCAAAACTATAGTATGGCTACATACATCCAAAAGCCTTTAAGGATACTCTGTGAGATGACGTTGCATTCAAAAACGTTTTAAGGCAGCTCATGGCTTCATGCAATATGTATACACTGCTGCTTTTAACGAAGGTCTTCAATTGGAGACATGTGAACCCAGACAAGTCTTTCAAATTAGTTTACAGGCAGCTTTGCTAGAAAGCGATTGTTAAGCCAATTTATAAACCTCGTGATATGAAAAAAAGAGGTCGCATTACTGTCACTGGTATCGATCACTTCCCTAAAAATGGTACACTCGCCGGCCCAAAGAAAAGCACATCCAATACAAACCTCGAATGAGACCCTTTTCGGTATTCATGCAGGTGATGCAGGTTTCATATGCTGTGCATGCTTGAAACACTTTTTGGCAACCACACTATCATACGCCATCGTATCCGAGCAACCATGATACAGTTGCTATGTACAACCATATCCCCATAGCAACGAATCCACCTTTATTTTGTAGATGTTGTATCGATCCCTTGTATGCGATGAATGGGCTATAAGTATTACTATGACAAAATTATCACGTGTTTATACCCAGCTGTGACAGCCCCAATGTCTGGGAGAACTACGTAATTTGCATCCAAACATTGACATGAGTCAAGCATTGTACCTCGTGTTAAATGTACATCTCGGATATCAGCAGCCACTCGGATGAGTTGAGCGCTGTTCTTGCAAGGGTGACGCAAAGTATCGGGAAGAAGTGGATATAGTTATATGCAAGTCCACCTAGTGTATTAGAAGCAGTGCATTCTTATATCTCAAAGACAAGTTTATTTGCGTTCTTGTCCTACATTTATGTGCATATGGTTAAGTCATGACATATTGTCGTCGATATAAACCGATGTGTGTTACGTAGGAAGGGTGTTGTGTAGCCGTAGATGCCAATAATGATAACGCACGTTGACTGATATGATAAAAAGGTGATTGTTAAAAGAGCGGTTTAGGGATGATGACCGGCATGGATCAGCCGGCATCCCCGAAATGCTGGATTAAAGGGTGATTGGGTTGTAATGTGTTGTGTTGTGTGTGTTGTGCGTGGTGGATGTGTGCTTGTGACACAAATGAAAAGCAAGATGCAAACAAACCCAAGAGCGAGAAAGAACCAACACCAAGTCGGGTCCCCTCGTGTGGGCCTCTATTGGCTGAGATTATAATTTCTCGAGTGTTTCGTGAAAAAAGAACTGTCTCCAAGACGTTCCCTCTTCTTCCCTCCCCTTTTTATAACGCGCGCTCAAACCATGGGTGAGTAGAGATACATTTATTGATGCGATCCATTATTAGGTTATAGTAACCATGTTTTTTCTTTTTTCAGCCGAGGATAAACCTGCTGTCAAAAAGACCAAGCTTAACAACGGAGCAGCTACCAGCACCACAGCTTCCAGAGCAACCGATACAACCTTGCCAATGTCTGAACGATTTGCAGGTTACAGCTTCAAAGTCAATGAGGTAAATTACTCCTTGGTCATTGGAAGCGACAAGTGCACTAACGATGGAGTCGACTCTTCTTTATAGCCACCCAAGGATAGACCTGTTCGTGTCTACTGCGACGGTAAATAGGCAACAAGCAGTGTATTGAGGATGATCATACTCACACATACTCGTTACAGGTATCTATGACATGTTTCATTTTGGACATGCCAAAGCATTGGAGCAAGCCAAAAAGGCCTTTCCTGATGTTTACTTGATGGTCGGTGGTACGTTTTTATTTTCCTTCGTTCTTTCTTTCTTTCTGAGTTACCTGGTTTTTGGATGACGAGGTGTTGTATGGGGTGATCAACAAGGGGTCTAATGAATGTGATAGTATCCAACGATGAGGAAACGCATAAGCGTAAGGGTAAAACGGTGATGAGCGACAAAGAGCGGTATGAGGCTGTACGACATTGTCGATGGGTGGATCAAGTGATTGAAGAAGCCCCCTGGTTCGTGACCCAGGATTTCATCGATAAGCACCAGATCGACTATGTGGCCCACGATGCTGAACCTTATCAATCAAGTGAATCCGGCGATGTCTATGCTTTTGTCAAGGATCAAGGCAAATTCTTGCCCACTCAGCGCACTGACGGCATTTCTACCTCGGATCTCATTACTCGCATTGTGCGTGATTATGATGCTTATTTACGTCGCAATCTTGAGCGAGGTGTGAGTGCCAAGGATCTCAACATTTCATATTTGAAGGTATGGAAAACAATGGAAGCCATATGGCTCGTGCTTCAAGAGAAAGAGAGAGAAAGAGGCAACACAGCAAATGACGGAGGATGAACTCAAACTTTGCTTTCTCGGAACATGTAGGAACAAGAAATCAAGACCAAGAAGTCCATCGATGATCTAAAGAAGACCATAAAGTCAGCTGTATTGGATCAACTCGACAATTGGGAAAGCCAAAGTCATGATTTTATTCGTGGTTTTGCTGGCATGTTTGGAGCAGAAACGGTGGTGGATCGATTTTTGCAAAAGCGCAAAAGAGCCCTTGGAAGCAAGAGTAACAGCAGCTCACCAGCACCCAGTGTCAGTAGTCAAAGCAGCGCCCACAGCGAAACCGATAGCAACAGCAACAATCACAAAGTAGACGAACAACTCAAGCACTAAAAGAGCACACCATCGTCCCACACATCCATCGACACTCACACACACACACACACACGCACTCATCCATCTCTATTTCCTTTCCCTTATGTGCCCGCCCGCGTATCCTTTTTTCTTCGTCAACTTTCACATATAGATACCTAAATAGCTTTCCCATTTTTTTTCGTCTCACCACCCACTTATAATACAACAAACAATTTGATGAAGCATATGACTTATTAGATGTACATATTCAGTGTCACCTTATACCCTCTTTTTTCATCCTTTTCTCCGTTTACCTCATTTGGACAAGCCAATAATGATAAGCACAGACGCTTGCTAATCGCTTTACCCCCCATGTTACACGTCGGTTATGCATTACTCGTGGTAGCAAGATCAAGCAAATGTGTTGAGAGTGTTTGATTCATATTGAAAATTAAGGCAAGTAAGCCAAGGTAGATAGGTGGTTCTTTATTGCATCGACATATGAATAAGCTTGTGATTCGCATGTTGATCTTATGGGTGCAGAGGGTAATGGACAAGGAAAGAAAAGAAGATGATAGATTGAAGTCGTGTGTTCAGTCATTGATTCATGATGCATGGTGACCTATGTCATAACGACTTAGCAGCTATCAGCGTTGATCCCCCATGACTTGATCCTCAATCATGCAGCACGTGTCAACCACCAGGTACTTGTAGGATAAACAGCATTGAATTTATACATGCGTGATGAACTACTAAATATCCACACACTACTATTGCCTCGAGTTGTATACCCCATTCCCGTCATCTTCCATGTATCCAACATCCCATTGACATGACTTTTTGACACCAACAAAGACCACGCGATGGTACTTTTTTTTATTGCACTCAAGCGACCCAGCAAGCACGGATGAATTCACTAAGACCGACATCTTGGGTGTTGAATTGATAGCAACCAACAAGGACACCAGCAGTAGCAGCGTAGAGAGTACCCTTCATAAGAGGACCAAGAACGGGAGCCTTGCGCTTGTTGAAGTAATCTTTTACAGGAAATACCCATATTAGTCATGTACATGTTACACCTTTTCCTCCCCTCCCATCCTAGTCATCTCTCGCATTACCAATGATACAAGCATCGAAACCTAAGTGATAGAAGAACATGATGACACGATTAATGCATTGCATAGTTGTGGTGATGATTGATTTGTGTGCATACCAATATGAAGATGGACAGGCAAAACAACACCCAAAAGAGTATCAATCACAGGGGATGCGCCAAAAGCAAGTTGACCAGCGACGATGGGAACCAAAGCAGCAGAGGCGGCACGCTCCAAATCCCAGTGGTAGGAGCCATGCAAACGGTCAGGGGCATGAGTGGTGGTGGTGGCGTTGTTCTTAGTGGCAGCAGCTGTTATATAAAGTGTGTGCGTCAATAAAAGTCGTAAAGACAACGATGGGACAATGGGAATCGCGCATGCATGTGTGTAGTAGATAACGTTATCTCGTAATGGGGGTTGTACTCACAAGAGTGAATCTTGACCAAAGCCATGGGCTGCTGACGAACCAAGGCACGTGCAGTAGAACGCACAACGGGAGTGGCGAGACGAAGTGACATGTTTACTGTATGTGTGTGAGAGAGAGAGTGGGGAGATATATAAAGTGAATAAAGAAGTAGGCACGGCAGGAAAGAGATAAACACAGCTTGGAATCTCCACACTGGGAAACCAGCCGGTTCGGAGTAGACCGGTGGATGACGTGTATCTCACATGTGAAAGGAGGATGGAACAACATTTAGCAGTGGTTGGTTGTCCTGACCAATATGGACCTTCCATGAGAATTGGGAACACTTCCTCACTACCAAATCTTTGTTTTTCTTTGTTCAACTCAATGAATAACTACAAATCATTATCTCCATTCATGGTCCCTGGAAGGGTAGGTTTATTATCATCCAATCAATCAAAAAAGCCCGTTTTTCCTCAAATGTTACAGGTTACTACGACGACGTTGCCATGGCACCCTCTTTTTGCCTAGCAACGAGTGACATGTATTTCCCCCCCCCATGATGTATCTAACAAGGCCCATCCGATTTGTATTGAGGATGCAGCATGAGGTGGTGGCTCATCCTTTAGTATCAACCAGCACGCGAAATGTGTAACCCCGTTGTCGTCGTCGTTGTCGTCGCTGCAAAGCAGGAGAACAGCAGCATTCATCATCCTTTTTTGTGCGACATGGCTGATTTGATCCGTGATCCCATCTTTCTCTCGCTGCAACCACAACCATGGCTCTCGACATCTCGCTCATTTTCCGTGCCGTCAACATAATCGCAGCCGTGTTTATCATTGTCGGTGGCGTGAGCACGATTATCAAAGGTAAGAAGGCCAAGATTAGCTATTGGAAAGTATGCCCACTTGTTATTGACCGCTCTCCTTGTCGCAAACTATAGGAGGTAGTTATCGTCGCGTGTGTGTGTTTTAGCCTTCTGCCTTTTTGGTATACTCAAGTAGTAGGATCATGGTGATAGGTTTTCCCAATTTCATCCAGGGTATCTTTTGCATGTAAGTGAGCTGCGTTGAAGAGAGCCACCACTTGTCGCCGCAGTGGACTCATATCATTACTATAATAGCATCTTTGGTGCAGTGACCGTTCTCTTTGAATTCAAACTTCCAAGTCAAATCACGCGTTATGCATCTTTCATGTTTGGATTTGGTGGACGTGCCATATGTAAGTGCTTTATTCCTCTTCCTTATCCATTATCAATCATGCTTATCAAGTCATCTTCTTTCTAGTTTACATTTTGTAAGTGATTGGGAAATGGATATTAAGAGGGCTACAAGGTTGACATATACTCCATCACGTAGCATTGGTGGTATCACTTTGAATTATGGACCCTTGTCGATCGCTTGTGGTGTTATTGTAAGTGGAAGGAGTACCGGAAAAATGGAATCGGGATGTGTATTGGGGGTAACTAACTCATTGTGTGTTGGCAGGTGCTTCTTATCGGCGTGGTTTATCTAGTCTTGGAATTTGTCCCTGGCATTCAGACACCCACCAATATGCAAATGGAAGCGTTTGAGCAGTCTCTTGGCTATAACAGCGTACGAACTACAGCTCCAATGCCACAACAAAATGCTGGTGTTCCACATGAGTACGATAGTGCTCATGCATCTGAAGCAGCAGCTAGTCCTTATCCTACCAAGACCTACGTGTCCGATGGTGCCGTTGTTTAATCCTGATATCCATATCCCTTCAATATTGCATTCATTTTCTCTCTTTCTATTTTGTTGTTGTAGCTTTGTTTATCCATGTAATAACATTCTATTACTTTGTCATCAAACACTATACAAGAATATCATGCTACTACTATTGGGTCTCTTCCATGTTGCCTCCAAAGACACCCTTTCTGTAATGTTCGCGCTGCTTCCTCAACCACGATCTGT
This sequence comes from Lichtheimia ornata, assembly GCF_029851405.1. Lineage (NCBI taxonomy): Eukaryota > Fungi > Mucoromycota > Mucoromycetes > Mucorales > Lichtheimiaceae > Lichtheimia > Lichtheimia ornata. The sequence continues at coordinate 169,167 of NW_026695341.1, forward strand.
AATCCGATACCGAGTTGATCTTTTCACCATAATAGTCAGGCACAGGATTGCGAATTGAATTGAGACGTGCACTGGATCTGTTGCGCTTGATATGATCATAGAAATCCTTGTCACGGGTATCCATGGCACGCACATACTTTTGGTTCATCACCTTGAAGAGAGCATCACCAAACACAGGTCCAGCCAAATAACCACAAAATCCCTAACACGCACACATTTCCAATGAGTCACCATGCAACAACCACGTGATGAGAGCGAGAGTACTTACAGCGCCTACAGTAGCCAAACAAGCTGCCATGATAGGATCCATGCCCATAATTGTTGACAACGGGTCTATCTGCATGGTCATGAAGTACGATCCTGTGCCTGCCACTGGAACCAAGGTGCATGGAAGATAAGAGGCTATCTCGTATTTACGTCGCTTGGCTCGCAATTTGAAGTAGTCGTCCCATGTTGGTACAAGCGACTCGCTGCCGTTAGATGGAGGCGTGTTTTGAGTAGTGTAGGTGGATGTACGCGAGATGGCAGGTGCTCTCATAAAGGCTCCTTGATGAGCGATTCGTAATGGGGCAATGCACAGCATAGTGGAAATACTGGGTAGCGTGGGTAAAGGAACAGGGCGAGAGTGAGAAAGCAATAGATGACGATTATGCAGTTGGCCCCAGCTGATGCTGAAATCATTTTGGCTGTGTGCAACCTTTACGCATTGTCCTCCTCTTGCTGGATGATGATTCTTTGTCTTTACATGTTGGAAAAAATCCTCTTTATGAGAAATGGGTTTCATTGTGAAGCAAGCTATGATAATAAATCGTCATTTTCATTCACTACTTGTTGTCGTCAATGATAGTTCCCCATGTACAAATACGCGTTTCCTTCCATGGGGGAGGGTTGCAAGTAATAAGAACACGTGTAATATAAGCACACCGGGTAAGAAATTGGATGAGATGACAAGGAGAGGCATTTCATCTATCGCAATGTAACATCAAGTCTCGGCAAACATCACAATCCGCATTATAATAATACAAGTTGCAGCTCGTGAACAGATCAGCCGTGACGGAGAAATATCATAGCCAGAAAGAAGGAGTCAAAGTTTTCCATAACACAAACAATAAAGAACCGGGCGCCGCTTGACCGGACTTCTTGGCAAGAGGTACTGCAGCAGCAAGTGTCCCATATCCTCAGCTTGTGCCCTGACAGGATAGCCGATCAGGGGCCATCCATAAGGAGAGCCCAACAAACATTGCCCCACGTAAGAATATCGAGTTTCAGCATAAATTCACGTGCCACGTCTTTGCTTTATACATGTATACGTGGCATACGTCGATGATAAAAATAGACTTTACCTCCCTGCATTGATAGATTATGCACATGCCCAGAGGTGTATGTGCATAGTGGATCGCCCATGTACCTATAAGGTTAGCGGATCTCGTGGCGTTACCATGGCGCAACGGTGAGTTTTGCCGAGAAAGCGATAGAGAAAAAAAGAAAAATTAACCTTTTCCTTTCGAGATGCCAAGATGATCGCCGTCTCTGGCTCAACGTCGTACATGACGTAATTACGTCGTACCAAGATTGAGTAAAACATATAAAAGGGTTCGTCTGGTTATACATTTCTTGCCCATCATCATCCATCAAACAACTACTATTACAATCATGAACGTTCAAACTTCTCCTGTTTCTCAAAACAACAAGATTCCCCAACGAAGAAAGCTCACTCTCACAGACGAGTCGAAGCATCCCCATCTGGCTCAAATTCATGAAGTCCTGCATAACATCAAGCACGAAGTCAAGGAATCCTATGAACAACATCGTCAAGAAAAAGAAGAACGTCGTAGCAAGATTCCTCAAGATGGAAAGACCAATCCCATGGAGTAAATAACACACACAATTTGCATCACACTTTTATCAACACATTCCATCCATTGCATCCCCTCCCTTCTTGATGTATATATACATTAGCATTGTTTTCTTTTAACGTTGTATAAAGCACTCTATCGACCCGTGGGGTTGTACCATAAACCATCAAACAATTTGACATCTGTGAATCTTCCCTTGCGATCCAACATGTATGCCATACGTTCACCCTTGGCACGTAAAAAGATATGTGATGAATTGGTTTTGCCCAAGGGATCAATACCAGAGGGACCTATTGACATAGCATGCATTAAGATCCCATTGACCCATGTCCCCCCCCTTGATTTAAGCTTACCCAATCCTGTCAACACCTTTTGCTTGCAGTACAATTGATCAATAGGGTACTCCTTAATCTTGTGTGATTCAATCATCCGTGCATGGGTAACGAGTCGAACGCGATTGGCACCTCGTAATAAAATCAACTTGTCAATGTATCTGTTGGAATGGGGTACTCTATTAGTTGAAGGGATCCAACCTCAAAGTAAACTTGCCTCTTACCTCCATGGATACAAGCACATAGCAGTTGCAATACCCAAACCAATGCTCATCAATCCACCAGCAATAGCCATACGCTGTCCTTTAGGTGCCAATACAAAGGGAGCATCCTCCTCATCACTAGAAAAGATAACCGTTAGCTTGTGTTTTTATTATCAATATCGATTCATCACCCTCACCTTTCTTTTGCGCTGTAGCTGACATAGGCCAAACTTGCCAAATTGCCCCTAGTAACACACACACACGCGCGACTTGTTAGACCCATCATGCTCCTCAAGTTACTGCAGCACATGATACTTACCAGAACAAGAGCTGAACACCAGCAGAGATATACAATAATCTAAATGTGCGGTTTACTCCATTGGGTGCTTGATAGAACACAACGTCGCGTCCTTGAAGTGCTTGTTTTATATGCTTGCTATTATGCTGTAAAGCTTTACGGTCGAATACGCTGGTAGAGGCAAAACGTAAACCTTGAGGAGCACATGCTAATGTTCATGCTTCATTAGAATACATGCTAAGGTGCGGCATGAGTCAAATGGCATACTTTTACCCCGAGCAAGCAATGGGCGAAGGATCCACATGTGTGTAGAATGACAAGAGGTCGTTTCGTGTAGGTAAGCCACTTGGAGCTCAGCTCTTGCCCTTGTAATAATTTCAGCAATGCCGATCTTATTCACGCACGTGCATTCATTTACCTTCCCCTCCCATCATCCACCCCATTTCATCCAAGAACTTTATATATAAATATGATGTATTTATAGAATCACTTGCGATAGAATTGTCGCTTAAAGTGGAACCATAGACTTAGTACACCTCTATCAAAGCTGCATTTAAATCCCTTCTTGTGCGAGTATTCCCATTCACGGTTGACAATACGAAATGCAATATCCTATACATGTATCTTGTCAGTGGACCCAATCCATCACTCAATTCCTGAATGTATACAAACCTCATAGGGTGGTCCAGCACTAAATCGAATCAACACCGTCTCTGCAGAATCAGGATCCTTTTCAATCTTATAGGTTGGTGCCTTGGACTTGTCAATGAGATCAGGATAGAAAATATTGAACCTAGCAACATTAGTTAGCAACCACAATCCCATCCTTCCCTCACAACAACAACAGCTATATCCACTACATACTTGTATCCTTGGACAACTATTGAATGTATAAACAAAACACACGTTAGCTTAATGAATCCTATTCATGATCTATATACATACCTTTGGGTGGAGGATTATCATGGTCATAGTGAGTTTGATTGTACTTGTTCCACTCGAAACCGGTATGCACACGATTGAAGTAACGAGGCTTCCGCGGCCGATACTTGTCTTGCCAGAGATAGGTTTGCTTTGCAAGTTCGGCTTCAATATTGAAGATGGCTTCATCCTCATCAATGCCCTTGGCGGCTTCTTGTTCAAACAATACTGCTGATGCAATTGAATCATCCGCTGGTTGTTCAGCCACTGGCTCTGGCTTGGTAGGTCGTTTGATAGGGATAATCTTCTTGGTCAATACACGACGGCGTTGTTCCATCTAAGAGTATGCCATGTCAATTTATCGTCCCATCCATTTTTCACATGTACTCATCTTACCAGTTCACGCAAGTCATCAATAGGATCCACCATAGGTAATTCACGGTCGTCACGATTGAGATGTGATATCGGCTCAGGGCTCATGCCACGTTCGTAGGGTTCTACTGCCAATGTTTGCTTTGCAGCTGCCTCGGCTTCAAAGGTGCGATCTTGTTCTTCGGTCATTTCCTGATCCACAGGTTCCACATTGATACCTTCTCCAGCTTCAACACCACGACCATGCACTTCAATCTCTTGCATAGACAAGACCTTCTCAAGCTCCTCTTGCACTTTACGTGCTTCCTCTTGTTGTCGTGTACGCAATTGTACGAGACGACTCGCCAGCATTTCCTGATGCATGTCTGTCAACTTGGCCTTGGCCTTGTACACCACCAATTCACGTAGCAAATTCTCCCAATATTCCACATCAATCGGCTCATTGGATCCTAACTTGCGCATGATTTGTTGTTGTAGTGCTTCCAATTGGGCATATGTCTTGCCAGAAAGAACTCGATCCACATCATGCTTGACACCTTCTGTAACACCCGTTGCTGCATAATGAGCTTCATTGGCACGTAATTTGCTGAGTCTGTCATCTGCCACCACAATCAATGCGCGCCAAAATTCGAGAGTCTTTTCATTCTTTTCAAGCTTGAGATGCATCTGAATGTCTTGATATAGCTCCTCAGTATCCTCGAGATTCAAATTCTATTCATTGATATTAGCCTCATGTTGACAACATTTACATGCATGTGTCTTACATCGAAAATGGTATATGGCTCATCCAGATCAATCTCGAGCTCCACATCATCTTCCACCTTGTCCGGTTCATTGGCTAATCGCAAGTTCATTGCCAAGATATCAATTGGTTTTGCACGATTCTCTTTGATACGGATCTCAGCACGTCGTTTGGCTTGTTCAAGATGAAATTCCTCTTCCTTGGTCTCCCAATCACCCATTTGTGCAAGCTCAGCGTCTCTTTGCATACGTTGTAATTCCTCTTCACGCAACTGCATCTCAATCTCACGTTCAGCACGTCGTTTGTTAAGTTTGGCGAGTTCTTCCTCTGTCTCTCGACGTCGTTCATGTTCACGTTTGCGAATCTCGGATGCGTCTTTGCCGAACATCTTACGATCCCTTTGCTTCTTTTTGGTCCACTCAAACTTCGATTCGAGGTTGATATCATTGAATGGATTGTTGACGTTTGAATAGCCGAGGTGTTCAAGCGAAGGTCGTGAAGAAGAAACTGGAAGCTCATCGTCGTCTTCACCATGATCGCTCACGTCTCTGTAACGGTCCTTCTTTGACTTCTTCTCTTTGCGTCGTCGTGATCGCTCATCAGGTGAACGAGACCGATGTTTGCGTCTACAAGTACAACACGTTAACAAACTGGTAATCTTGTACACTCCACCACCCATCGTCTATTTCTATGCTTACTTGCGATGTCTGTCCTTGCGAAAATCGTCCTTGTGCCGATCGATTGAATGGCTACGGTCACGATGGCGTCGTCTTTCAGGAGATCGTGGCATGTGAAAAGAGTATTGTTGAAGAAAGAAAGCTGTTAACACTCTCGTCTTGAGATCGGAGGTCCTCTTGTATTTTCTCTCCCGCTGCCAATGCGCTTGGTCTATGCACCACATCACCCGCTTTGATCTATTTATTTCTTTGCCTGCTGTTTCAACCAAAACACCCATCAGCATGAACCATGTTATAGAGTTATGATGAACCATTCTTATAGCTTATAGCTTAGTTGGAATAAACGTGCAATTGGATCCACTCACAATGTACTACCTTTGATTCAATACATAATTGGCTTTCAAGATCTTCATTATTGCTTCATCCCATACTATTACTAGTCTTATCTTTATCACCACTTACATACTTAAGGCTGCTGTTGATTGCTGAAAAAGATCTTTAAGCACATCTTATGAGACGAGTAAAACACGTGTTACAAATCGAAGGCGTGAGGTATTTATGAAAGCCACATTCATCATCAACGTGCCCGAACGTACCTTGTGTGAAAGTTTCGAGTCGAATGTGGAATGTCCTAATTATGGATCAATTTGTAGTGTTTAACAGCCCATGAACGGCATACTCTGTTTGATTCGTAATTCATAAACTGCCAGCTAACAGCCACTTGCTCATAATCGGCAATGATGTGTTTTGTATGACATAGGAACGATGCACCTACTCCAGACATTCATTTCCTGGTTCAATTGCCTTGATCCGAGCTGATTTGGCTGAGCTACTGTCAAACAAAGAAACATCGGTTGAGGTAGTTAGTGGGTTGTTGGATGTGCCTACCGATATTTCTTTGTTTGATCGTAGCTCAGCCAAATCAGCTCGGATCAAGCTACTTGAAACATGGAAATGAATGTCTGGAGCAGACGCATCGTTCCATTGTTATGGAATACACAAAAGCTGTGATTGGAGAAAAGTGGCTGTTTGCTGCCAATAATGGCTGTACTAAATAATGCATAAAGTAATCATGCATCCATCCTTTAGTTCTATCTTCTTTGCCCTGTTACACAACACGCCCCTCTGCATCTTTCGCTCTATCAAGGTCTATCTATGTGACAATGAACAAAGACCACTCTACATATAGCATCACGCTTACAAACATAAAGGTGCCTGTATCTCTAAACTTTACAACCAAACGTGGGGTTTTAAATAGAGCAATGGGCTCGGCTTGGCCAACAGCACCTTGTGTGAAAGTTTCACAATCAAGCTTGCCAATCCCAGATTTCGCAATGTCGCTACCAGCCAAACTGGATCTGGAGGTCGACCTCTTCGACGACGACGACCAAAAAATATTTTTTGGGCTGTTTGCGACAATGAACGCGAAACTTTCACACAAGGTGCTGTTGGCCAAGCCGAGCCCATTGCTCTATTCAAAACCCCACGTTTCATTGTAAAGTTTGGAGATACAGGCACCTTTATGTTTGTAAGCGTGATGCTATATGAGAAGTGGTCTTTGTTCATTGTCAAGTAGGTGGACCCTGGCAGAGC